>NW_017306496.1:836923-859642 GCF_000935625.1 Nanorana parkeri
AACAAGTACTGTAAATGTGGGGGGGGGGGATGTTTTCCCTACATTATGTTAAAAAACATTTATTCTTACCCATATTTTTTGGTAAAATATAAAACACTAGGTTATGTCGGGTAAATAGACACCAAACATGTCAAGTCTTAAAATTGTGCGCGCACGCAAAATTGACCATAGGTGACGCTTTAACCGCTTTTACTGCTCATCAGTTTACTGTTATCAGTGATTAATGGCCCTAAAATTATTGCTCTCACTCCGGCCTTTGCAGTGATATGTAACATGTGCGGCACAATCGTTGTTTTTTGCACGTAGGCGCACTGACGTATGTTTGCGTGTGTATGTGGGGGGCAGGGGACTTAAATACATTTTTGGGATTTAAAAAAAAAAAAGTTATGCTTCTTTAATTTTTTTTATTACTCCTTTTTGGGTTTTTTACACTTAGCAATAAAGTTATCACTTAGGGGGCTAAGAAGCTCCCTATGTGATTGCCAATTTACATGAGAGGTCCTCTTTATGGAGACATCAGGGGTCTCAAAGTACCCTAATGTCACCTAGGGACCCCCAGAGAAGCTGATGAAGCAGAGATCTGCTTCACCAGTGTCTCTCCAGCTACTGAAGCTGGAGAGTGACAGCAGAATGCGTAATTGATGTAATATACATCACTTCCTGCATTCGGAGATCGGAGGGTGTACCGATCTTCCGTTTGATCATCTTCTGTCACAGAGCAGCCGTGCCGCACCGGTCACAGCGGATCCCGGGACTGGCAGTGGCAGCGGGGGAAGGGGGAAAACCGGAGCTAATACAAGCGATCGGGCGTCTCTAGAGACGCCCGATCGCTTGAATGTAAAGCTCCCGGCCGGCTGTTTAATTACAATGGCCGGCTGGGAAGCTACTCGTCGGGCTCAAGGACGAGCAGATTTTTCAAACCCTGCCAATTCAGTTCAATGGGGTTCTGAACGAGCAACAAACGTGGTAAAAAAGCTCATGTACCAAATTTGACGACATTCATTCCGCGTTTGTGCACGTTTTAATGCATGTCTCCCTGGCTGTGTTTGGGGTGCCATTAGAAATGAATGGCAACACAAGTGTTTTGCTGCGTTTTCATCAAAGTGCATGTTTGGTTCACGCATGCACAGGTGTGAATGCGGCCTTAAACTGATGGTCACGTTTAACTACTTGCTGTCCGGTGCAATTTCTTACTATTTGCGCACACACGCGATGAAATCAGCATTTTTGGCTAGAAAACAGCTTCCAACCCCCAAACAGTGATATATTTTCTGAAAGCAGAGGTCCTGTAGAATAAAAAAATATTTGGACAAATGTTTATCAAACCAGCATTTTTAGGATAAAATACACCAAAATGAAATTTAGTGCACAGAAACAGAATATATTACCCAATTTATTTGTTAAAATATAAAAGACGGGTTCACGTCGGGTAAATAGATACCAAACATGTCAAGCTTTAAAATTGCGTTCGCCCATGAAACCGAAAAAACTACAATACCCCAAATCTCCCATAGGTGACGCTTTAAAAGCTTTTACCGCTCATCAGTTTAGTGTTAACAGCGATTGTAGGCCCTAGAATGATTGCTCTCACTCTAGCGTTTGTGGTTATATGTAATGTGTGTTTTTGCACATAGGGGCATCCGACGCATGTTTGCATGTGTATGCACATGGGAACTTTAACCACTTGCTGACTGGGGTATTAGACCCCTAATGTCACCTGGGGACCCCCAAAAAATCTGATGAAGCAGAGATCTGCTTCACCAGCTTCTTCTCTGGCTATAGCAGCCAGAGAAATGACAGCAAAAGGCAGAAGTGACGTAATACACATTGCTTCCGCCATTAGAGAGAGGAGGAGAGTTCAGCAGTGGGGAAATGCAGATCTCTCCTCCGTTCTCAGTACTAGTAGCCGTTGTGCCTGCAGGGAGGACAGCGGAGCCCGGGATAACCGGCAGCAGGGGGGCTGCACTGTGTGTGGTCTTACAAGCGATCGGCCGGCTGTAAAGCTGGCATGTAACGGCCGTTTACATTCCCGGCAGATCACGTACATGTACGTCCACCTGCGTTCTGACAATGGGCGGTCACAAGGGGTTAAATTTGTTTTGCAATTTTTCGACTTTTTAAAAAAATGTTTATCTTATTTTTTTACACTTAACTTTATTGCATTCTCATAGGGGGCTAACAAGCCCCCTGTGTAATAGCAGATAGGGTGTGACAGGTCTTGTTTATGTTCTTTCAGACCCCTAATGTCACCTAGAGACCCCAAAGAAGCTGATTAAGCAGAGATCTGCTTCACCAGCTTCTTCTCCTGGCTCTAAGAGCCAGAGAATGTAAACAGTGACACCGGAAGTGATGTAGTAAACATCACTTCCAGGTCCAGTGATCGGAGGCGAGTTCAGCGGCTAGGAGCTTGCTGATCTTACTCTGATCCATGTGGGGAGACCTGCTGTGCTGGTCCCAGGCCTGCGCAGGGGACAGCGGAGCCTGGGTTAGCTGGCGGTGGGGGAAGGGCCCACATTCGGCCGCACAGTGCAATCGATTCCGCCGGATTGCTAATATCTGAACAGCCATCGCCAGCTGTTTAAAATGACACTAAGAACACAGCTGTGGCAGCTGTGTTCTTGGTATAACTACAACTACCTCAGGACAGGATGTTTTTGATGGTGGAAGGTCCTGAAGTAGTTAAAAACCCGCTCTATTTATTAAAGAAAAACACAGAGGTGAGGTCAGAAATAAAGAAAATGGCAATACGACAAAATAGAAATTAAAGACACACAGTTATCCCCGCATGTAGTGTATCGTGTCCATACAATCCTTTGTTCACAAAGCAGCAGCTGGGGCTCCTGGGCACTGCAAGTACAAATGTATTTTAGCCTGTATGCCCATACATCTGGATCTGCATCTGTGGGAGTCAGTAAAACGCAAATACTAAATGAATTGGATCAGCATTACTCCTGTAATGGTAGTCTACACGTGTCCTCCTATTCTTGTCAGGGAACTTGCACTTGTGGAAACCTTTTCTGTTTTACAATATATTAGCCTTGCGCCATAATATGCAAGAATGTACACTAAATATGATGTGCAGGTATTTCCTCATCTCACATGGCACTGTCTATGCCCTCATGCATCACATGGCACTGTCTATGCCCTCATGCATCACATGGCACTGTCTATGCCCTCATGCATCACATGGCACTGTCTATGCCCTCATGCATCACATGGCACTGTCTATGCCCTCATGCATCACATGGCACTGTCTATGCCCTCATGCATCACACATCCTGTATGGGCCAGTTTTTAGCAGTCACTAGGTTTCCAGTCTAATATGTCTGCATTGAGCAGGTTAAGTCTCCTTCACTCCTTCGCTTGGGGTGGTGGCACCTTTACAACACTTAGGGAACAAAAGTAGTCACCCCCCATTAGGAAGGACAGTGTCAGCACCAATTCAGAGATGATTTGAGGATCTACAGCCAAATGATACACAAAAGATACATTTTTGTTAATAAGGTACTTGAATTCATTCCTAAGTTTAGTGACGCCTTAACCCAGGTATACACACAGTGTAAATGATACCCTTTAAAATCATTCCATGTATCTATAAGCATTTAGAAATGTCCTATTAATACATAGCTGCATGTACAGTTGTCATTGCCAATGGGAATAAGGCCTCTTTGTTAGGCATACTGCGGCTTTGGATTGCTCCGATGACTGAGAAAGAAGCCTTTGTGATTGTGCCTGGTTAGTCAGTAACATGCAATATTCCTTAACTAGTGCCCAGTATACATGTGGGGGTGATAATCAGATCAGCAGGGTCCAAAGGGTTTCTGCCCACTTTTGTAGATGTCTTTGTGGCATTAATAGTGTTCTACTTTTTCATAGGAAATGCAAACCTGCTTTAACCACTTGCTGTCCAGGGCATTTTCTTACTATTTGCGCACACATGATAAAATATACATTTTTGGCTAGAAAACAGCGTCAGACCCCCCAAACAATGATATATGCTCTGAAAGCAGAGGCCCTGTATAATAAGAAATGAGAGTTGCAATTTTTTCGTTGCACGGTTTTTGTGCAAATGTTTATTAAACCAGTATTTTTAGGAGAAAAATAAACTAAATTAAAATTTAGTGCACAGAAACATAATATAATACCCAATTGTTTGGCAAAATATAAAAGACGGGGTCACGTCGGGTAAATAGATACCAAACATGTCAAGCCTTAAAATTGCGTTCGCCCGCGAAGCTGCGAAAAACATCAATACCCAAAATTTCCCATAGGGAACATTTTAAACGCTTTTACCGCTCATCAGTTTAGTGCTAACAGTGATTGATGGCTCTAGAATTATTGCTCTCACTCTGACGTTCGCGGCTATATGTAACGTGTAGCGCAATTGTCATTTTCGCACGTAGGCGCACCGACGCGTGTGTATGTGGAGAGCGGGGTACTTAACCATTTTTTAATTTTTTTTTACACTAACCCTATTGCTATTACATAGGGAGCTAAGAAGCCCCCTATGTAATAGCAGATAGGGTGTGACAGGTCCTGTTTATGGAGACATCAGGGGTCTTTCAGACCCCTAATGTCACCTAGGGACCCCAAAGAAGCTGAGGGAGCAGATATCTGCTTCCCCATCTTCATCTCCTGGCTCTAAGAGCCGGAGACTGTAAGAGTGACACCGGAAGTGATGTAATACACATTACTTCCGGGTCCAGGGATCTGAGGAGAGATCAGCGGCTGGAAGCCGCTGAATCTTTCTACGATCATTGCGGGGGGGACCCGCCAAGCCTCTCCCAGGCGCTGCCCGGGGAAGCCAACAGGGAGAGGGGGGCGCCGAACGGTACAAACGATCCGGCTGTACGTCGGATCGCTTGTACATTAACAGCAATCGCCTGCTGTTAAAAGCGGTACCAAGAACACGGCTGCTGCAGCACTTTAACGGGCTGCCGTCTATGGACGTATTGCGGCACGGAAGTGGTTAAAACCCAATCTTAATCGCTTTTTTTTTATAAGGCACCAAAACAAAATAAACTTTGTATCTAGCATGTTGTTATCATAGTTATTAGTAAAGTGGTACACAAAATGTTGTATCAAGAAGGACCTGCTTCATCAGCTTTTTTGTTTTCTTTCTCTCTACCTGGGCATCAGTTTCTCTACATAAGTGTGCTTAAAGGAGAACTATGAGGTGAGTGCTTTTCACTCGCCTCATAGTTCTAGCCGACCTGTGACAATGAGACTGTCACAGGTCGGCTCAGTAGATCGGGAGGTGAGCGAACATATACCGGTGTTCGCTCACCTCTCTATCCTGTCACGGCTCTGTGACGGGGGACGGGGGGGGCTGGATTCCCCCCTCCCCGCTCCGATCCGCCAGCGCTGACTGGCGGACCGGACGGGGGAGGGGGTGGGTACAGCTGGCTCTGCCTCCTATATAGGCAGAGCCAGCTGTCACTCACGCAGCTGGGCGGATCTCGACATCGATGTCGGGATCCGCTGCGGCGTCTCAGTATACCGCGAGCTGTAGTTCGCGGTATACTGAGCTTAGGGTAACGGGAAAACGCTAGTTTGTGTCCTCCCATTACCCTAAGGAGAACTATGGGTTCTCCTTTAAAGGATATTTAAACCCTCCCATTTTTTGCATCTATCTACTGCTAACAAGCAGTAGATAGATGCAAAAAGTTTTTTTTTTTTTAAAACTTACCCTGTGTTCCGTGCGCAGCCCCGTGCGAAAATTAGGAATTTATCGAGCGGCCGCAAAGGCCCTTTGGGGTGCGCGCATGCGCAGTTCTCATTTTCGCCAGAGACACGATGAGGGACGCAAGGTAAGTCTATGGACGCGTGCTCCCGCATGCAGACACCGCTGGATCGGAGGGAAAGAGCAGTCAGCGGACGTATGGCATACGGAGGTACAAAAGTGTTCCCGGCTGGCCAAGGACGTATGCCATACAGACCTGGCATTTACAGTTCTGCTATAAGCTCATGGTCGCTTCAGCGACCATGAGCTTATACTAGAACTGTTCCCCGGACTGTCCCTTTCAAATTAATAGCTGTCATCAGCAGCTCACAAGCCGCTGATGACCGCTATTAGCAAAAATACCGGGGCACAGCTGCTGCCGGCAGCGGGCATCTGGATACTCTCATCCCTCCCCGGAGCGGCTCCAGGAAAGGGATGAGAGACTCCATGTATCCCTGCTGTTGTCCCCCGGTTGTAGGGTCTGTGGCAGCGGGGATCCGAAGTAAAATCACCGGCAGGGGAGCGAGCAGCGACTGGCCGCAATCCAGGATGGGTGAGCGGTATAGAGATCGGAGCCGCTGTCATCCTATCAGTTTCCGGATGACAGCGGCTCTGTAGCGTGGCCGAACGGGTGATCGATAAATATCATTGATATTTATCGATCCCGCTGTGCAGAGCAAACACCGGAGCGATTGTCTGATCACTCCGGTGTTTGTAAATAACTGGGGACACATAGTACTATGTGTCCCCAGTTATGAATGAACAGGCTGCGATCTACATCACAGCCTGTTCATTCAAGAATTTATGAATGGGGACTAGCACTCACTACAGAGGCTCCTCCCCATTCAGAAACTAATGATAGTAAAATATTTTTACTATCATTAGTTTGTGAATGAATGAGAAGCCTCTGTACTGAGGCTTCTCATTCATTGAGTGCTGGGGCTGCAGAAAAAGAAATTGAGGACTTATGTCCTCAATTTCTTTTTCTATTTCAAAAGGGAAATGTCAGGGGTCTATTTAGACCCCAGATATTTCGCCGCAGCCCCCCCCAACAGTAAAAAAATAAAAATAAAAAATTATTAAAAAATAAATAGAAAATGTAAAAAAATAAAAAATAAAAAAAATAAAAATGTAAAAAAAAAATAAAATAAAAAAATGTGTACAAAAAAAATAATAAAAAAAAGCACAACCCCTCCCTCCCCCCCACATAACATACACATATTGTGGTGTACGCCATGCGCTGCAGTGTGTTGTTAGAATGCATCGCAGTGCATGATTTTTTTTTTTTTCCTTTAAAAAAACCCATTAAATTAACTGTGGCATCGCATGGCAAAGCTTTGTGACGCATTGCCATGCGTTGTGATACTATGTGTTGCAATTAAATATACGCCTGTATCATTTTATCACGGCACAAACGCCAACACTGCGTAAAAACTATTTTTAACATAAGTCGCTTATTTACAGTTTTGCGTACCTTAATTTTTTTACCTTTTTGCAAAAAGTCACAATTTCCAATTTGCAAATATTTATTAACTCAATACAGCTTTATCTTAGATTTAGTCAGAAAATATATTTTTTTTTTTGTGCGCTGATACTTGTTTTAGTGTGTTTTATCAATTGAATTGTGTATTTTTTATCGGTTTTAATATTTGGCAAACATTTGCACAATTATCGCAGGGCCTACAAATTTAATAACACCATCTTTATATTCTACCGGGCTTGTGCTTTCAGAAAATATATGATTTGGGGGGTCTTTTACAAACGCTGGCAACACAGCAGTTGATAAATCAAATCAATGGGAAAAATTACAAAAATGACGTGGCCAGCTGAGGTGCAAAATGTTCCAGAGGGCTTGGCAGCGAAAGGGTTAAAGGACGTACTAATGCAGAATTATGGAGCCAGTTGAGTTTAGCAGTCGCAAGGCACTCCATATGAGCTGGGGAGCTGGAGATTCCAGAAAAGTAGAATTTGGCCCAAAATGTTAGGAACCCGGTATGAATTTTTGATAACAAGGATTGTTTGTCTGGTTCCTGGGAATTTACTCTACATTATGCCCAATGTGCCAAGTATACAAAAGCAGTTTTTGTGTTGTTGATGGGGAATATTACACTAAACTGAATTCCTTTTACTTTCACAGGATTCTCAGCCTTCTCCGTTGGCCTTATTGGCTGCCACGTGTAGTAGGATTGAGCCCCCTGAAAATGGAAATGGTGGAGGCCAGCAACAAGGTGCTACAGAACTGGATCTGAGTACTGCTCAAATTGCACAGACCGCAAATGGCTGGCAAATCATATCTGCTTCCCCTACAACCAAGGACCAAGCTGGAGGCGATTCTTCCAAAAATCGTCAGTTAGCCCCCGGGCAATTTGTAGTAACAACTGCCCCAAATATGCAAAACCAGCAGCTTCTGGCAAGTCTTCAAGGGGCAATGCCTAATATTCAGTACCAAGTTATACCACAATTCCAAACAATGGATGGGCAGCAATTGCAATTTACTACTGCCCCTACTCAGGTGAACGTCCAGCAAGATGCCTCTGGGCAGCTGCAGATTATCCCAGCTACTAACCAACAAATCATTACCGCTAACCGAGCTGGTGCAGGAAACATACTCACCATGCCCAACCTTCTTCAGCAAGCTGTCCCAATTCAAGGAATGGGCCTAACCAACAATGTCCTGTCTGGACAGACCCAGTACTTGACTAATGTCCCTGTTTCTCTTAATGGCAATATCACAATTCTGCCTATGAATGCAGCTTCTTTAACACCCACTTCCCAGTCTATGACTCAGGATAACTGTCAGCCTGTTACTTCAGGAGTTGCTATCAGTTCCTCACATCTGGTCACCTCTCAAGCCAACACGGCAACCTATTTTACAAATGCCTGCAATCTTTCCACCAGCACCACTGCTAGCAATGTCAATTTGTTAAATTGCAGCAGTGCAACCACCCCTGGGACCAATGTCCAAGTTCAGACCTCTCAGAGATCTGGCCATTTAAGTTTGGTCACCGATGCTGTGCAACAGGCAGGTGGCAACCTTCAGGGCCAGCAAAAGGAGGGTGACCAATCCCAGCAGCAGCAGCAACAGATTCTCATTCAGCCTCAAATTCTTCAGGGTGGCCAGACTATCCAAACAATACAAGCTGCTCAGCTTTCTGGCCAAACATTCAGTACACAAGCCATCTCCCAAGATGCCTTACAGAATCTCCAATTTCAAACTATGCCAAACACTGGCCCAATCATTATCCGTACACCCACTGTAGGCCCTAATGGGCAGGTCACATGGCAAACAATCCAGCTGCAGAATCTGCAGGTTCAGAATCCTCAGACGCAGACAATCACCCTTGCCCCCATGCAGGGGCTTTCTCTGGGGCAGTCGACCAGTACTGCCACCTCCATGCCAACTGGCACAGTAACAGTCAACGCTGCTCAGCTTTCGTCCATGCCTGGTCTCCAGACCATTAACCTGGGTGCCTTAGGAACCTCTGGTATACAGTTGCACCAGCTTCAGGGGTTTCCTTTGACAATAACTAACGCAACAGGTGAGTCTAGTGGTGAACACAGTTGAATGTTATGCATTTATTTAGTGGGTATTTTCCAAGTGCTATCAATGTTTTTGGGGGGTGCCCTCTCCAACTGTTTTGTTGCTTCCCTTTTTCTCCAGCAGCTCATACCTGCCTTTCCTTGGTTCTTTTGTGAGGGGGAGCAAAAGAAAGATACTGCAGGGGAGGAGGATTTACCCTTCCGCTGCCACTGACATAAGGCTTACAGCGGAACTCAACTGCTTCCAGCTGGCCATGTCAGTTAGCCTTATGTCGGTAACTTTCACTGTTCTGCTATGAGCTCATGGTCACGGCTAAAAAGCAGCGGATGACGGCTATTAACAAAAACCTGCAGCCTCTCCTCCCTGCCTGGAGCCACTCCATGCTAGGATCTATTTCTCCTCCGATTCCCCACTGCTCTCCCCTACCTGTATGAGCTGAGGCAGTGGAGATCTGAGAAGAAATGGGGGGCCCAGGTGCGAGCTGTGACATTACTTCCTGTTCATTCTCGAGTTTCTCAATGGGTGGAAGCACTCTGTATAGAGGCTTCTGCCCATTCAAAACTAGATGATTGTGAATATTTACTATTTCCAGTTTCTGAATGAATGGGAAGCCTCTGTACTGAGTGATTTCCATTCATTTAGAACAGAGGCTGCAGAAAAAGAGATTATGATTCTGTGTCCTCAATTTCTATTTCAAAAAGGAAATGTCAGGTCTGTTTTAGATTTTCTAATATTTCCCCGAAGGCCCCCAGCAGTTAACCCCCCCACCACACACACAGAAAACATACATGTGCACCATATTGTGGTGTACACCATGCACATGTGGTGCGTTGTTAGAACGCAATGCAGTGTTTGTTTTTTTGCTTTTTTTTTTTTTGCTTTTTAAAATAAACATTACATTGAACTGTGTGGCAGCGCATGGCAAAGCGTTGTGATGCATTGCTGTGCGTTGCATTACTTCATATTTTTTTTACTGTTTTGCCAAAAGGAGCAATTTAAAATTGACATAATTGGTTATTAACTCAATACAGTTTTATATTTTAGATTTAGTTGGAAAAGTATTTTTTTTTCTGCACCTATACTGATTTTAGTGGGTTTTTTAAAAATCCATTTAATTGTGTACTTTTATCGGTTCAATATTGATTTGACAAACATTTGTGCAATTATCGCAGGACCTACAAAATTAGTAGCTCCATCTTTTTGTTCTACCGGGCCTGTGCTTTCAGGAAATATATGGTTTGGGGGGTCTGGCCAGCTGAAGGTTAAAGCGTTCTGGAGGGCTTGGCAGCGAAAGGGTTAAAGGCTGTATAGGAATAACAAATTGGAAAATGGAGAGCGATTGTGGGCTCGGTCATCTCTATATCCACTCCTACAGCCTGAGAATGTGTCTGAGCTCCTAGAACCTGTTACATTGACGGAACCCCTCCATTCTCCTAGCTGTGGATAGGGTTGTGGGATGGATCAGTCACGAGACTGCAAATACGTTTTATTGGGAATTTTATTTGCAAAGGTTTTGTGTGATTTGTAAATTGGGGAGAATGTTTCGGGGTGGTGCCAGGTGTATTGGTTTTGCATTGACATAGACTTTAATTGGTGAATCCCTACCAAGTATAAATATGCAGGTCAGAGGTTCTGACTTCACGTTGGCTTTCTCATCTACAAGCTTGCTTTTTCCGGGCAAGTGACATGGAAAGTAATATAGCCAAAGATGACAAGGCAACTCACACTCTCAGGAGGTTATCAATGGCAGCAGTTAGACACCTCTCCATATTCATAATTCAGCACGTAAATGTCATTCTAGAGCCCCAGTTCTTTCCCGTCTTCCATCTGGCCTTGTTTTCCCAGATAGACGTCACCGGTTGTTGAATTTTAATATGCTTCTTTTAAGTTATTGCTACTTAAATGTGGACTATGTTCACTGTTGTTATACACAAATATAAATTTTATGTCTTCTGTTGACCAGTGTGATGTTTTTAGAGTTATTCAGAGATGCATCATGGGATTTGTAGTATCACCACAGCTGGAGGGCCAGAGTTTGGCTACCCCTGCTGTAGAGTATTCTCTGCTGCAGTTCAGTGACACGTACATGTCGTCTTGTCCCTCTCCTAGCTTGTGAGCACGACTGATGAGCTCGTCACTCTGCTCTATCCTACTCTCAGCATGTTCCTTGCCCTGCAGCATAATTGGTTCCTTGTGCCACTTCTCCCTTCCCCAGTCTGAGCTCTGATCTACAGGACTGCAAAATGCTAATACCAAGTCAAATTTGGGTACTTGAGAGAGAACACCAAAACATGGGGACCAGTGCTTGCCCGAGCGAGAATGGATGAACTCTAATATGTGTAATTGACACTGTATGGGTTAAATAAATTCTGGTGGAAATAGGGCTTCTGTAGCTAATCTTGCATGCAAAAACAAAGTGGTACCAAATCCATTATAGTGTAGCTATTCACAGTACATCAACCAGCCAGGAGAAGGGAAGGAGCGGTACCTGTAATTTGATGTAATGTATGATCGTGATACTTAAAGGTGCCCATACACTGTGCGATGATCGTACGATAATCGCAAAGTGTATGGCAGGCGTGCAACCGTTTTTACTGTATGGTCGCACGTCTTTTGTCTAAAAAGCATGTTCGAAAATCTTGCGATTTTCGGCTGGTTTGAATGATGCTCGGGAGACAAATGCCGAACGGGCCGGTGTGCACACGCGCACACTGCCCGTTCAGCATTGCGGTCATCGGAAGCCCGCCCCTAAGGGGGGCGGGCTTGCGATGATCGCAAGTACGATCTGCCTGTCCAAGATGGGCAGATCGTACGTTTTTTAAATTACTTTACAACCATCGCAAGACTGAGGTCTTGCGATGGTTGTAAGTGTATGGCCACCTTTAGGTGCCCATACACCTTACAATTATCTGGAGATTTTTGTCTGCGATTGCACAACCTCAATTACTGTACAACTGGCAGATTTTCATCTTTCAAGCAGGCTAGAAAACGTTTGTCTAGTTGGACGAAAATTGATAGGTTAGTGGCATTGTTGTACAACAAAAATCTCAAGATGAAAACTGCACATCCTCAAACGAAAATCTGTTTCGATCGATTAAAATCGGCCAGGTGGTGGTGCTGACAAACTTTAATTGCAAACTACATTGCTCTGTGCATGATGGGGTAGTTGTAAGAAAATTGAATGAGGGCGAGATGTCTGGACAAAAAAAAAGTTGGATAATGGTTGTAAGGTGTATGGGCGCCTTTTTATTTTCCTCTGGTGAAGGCTATGTGTAATATTAGGAACGCACCAAATTTTTTGGCCTGAAAATGGTACTATGGGCAAAATGCAGATAGTACCTTAACGGCTAAAAATTCAGTGCACCCCCAGCTTCTCTCACACATGTGCTGCTTCTTCTGTAGTGAAGGGCAGGCTTCATAAAATGAACCGCTCGCCTCTGAATGCTATCACACGGGCTTGTTAGCAATAAAGTTAAGTGAAAAAAGTAAAGAATAAATCAAATTAAAAATTACAAAAAATAAGAAACATTAAAACCAACCCCTCTGCCCCCTCCATCTGCATGCGAATAAATGCACGCATAGGGCATTGTGTGGGTGCGTGCATGCGCGCACGGAGTGCTGGCCCCTTTCCACTGTGTGCCATATTGTGGCAGCCGGGCAGCAGCGCTAACACACAATGTGTATTAAAGGGCAAGTTCACTTTCCCAAGTAATTTGTGAAAATGGAATTACCTGCTCAAATCTGGCCCCCTCTACCCCCTTGCTATACTAACCTTTCAGCGAACGGTCCTCCCCCTCTGCCGGTACGAGTGTACTGTCAGTACCCCATACGATCATCCAGCGCAGCCCTGCACTATGGATTTTGAATCTTGCTCACAAATTGCGAGCACTCGTTGGACAGCACGGTCACCTCACTACGCTGACCAATGAGAAGTGCTTCTTTGCACTGTTAAATATGGTTTTGGTTCTGTATAAGAACAAGTAGGTTGTCATGAGGGACAAGTAGATTGGGCAAGTCGTTTTTTTTTTTTTTTTTATTTCCACACCCCCTGTATGCTTACTGTGTCCCCAGTTATGAATGAACAGGAAGTGCTTTACATCACGTCCTGTTCATTCATGATTGTGGACCTAGTAACTCACACTGTCTCCACAGTTTATAAATGAACAGGAGCACTCATTATAGAGGATTCCAGTTCATTCATAACTGGGGCTGCTGAAAAAGATTGAGGACTTTTGTCCTCAATCTTTATTTCTTTGTTAAAAGTGAAATATCAGGGGTCTGTTTAGACCCCTAATATTTCCCCGAAGCCCAGGACAGTAAAGTAAAAAATAATAAAAATAAAATAATTTAAAAAGGTTGGGGAAAGTCATTTTCGGTCTGACCGTTTTTAGTTTCGGTCTACAAATTTCATTTCAGTGCATCCCTAAAATATAAATACATATATATCACCCCTGTAAGGATTAAGATTACAGCTACTGTCCTTCTTCCCGTCTCTTGGCTGTTTGTGTGAGATTAGCTACAGGAGCACTGATTCAATCAGAATTCTGTGAACCCATACAGTGTCCGTTACATATATCAGTGCTCATCCATTCCACCTCTGGCAAGCATTGGTCCCTATCTTTTGTCCTTTCTTTCTCACACTTTAGGTTGGGAGTTTTGGGAAGTACAATCACTGGAACACTGCAGCTTGCCCTCTTTCCATACTAACCCTTATGCAATGTATCTTAAGCTCCACATCAGTAGATTAATGCGTTCAAATTCAGTTACTTGCACTGCTTGCAAAAATAAATCGGCATTATGTATTCTAATAAATCTGTAGGAGTTCAGCTTTAACATTTCTTCTATATGAGCTTTCCTCTGATTTCTAGTTGCCTGGTTGTCCTATTGACCCTATTTTACTTCTGTTCAGACACTGATCCATGCGAAGGATTAGGTATGGAGATAAGGACTTCTGATTTTAGCTCTGACCTTCCTGATCTGCAAACTTATTTTGGATCAGAAACTCTGAAAGTGTTCAGCGGGGGTCAGTGGGTCTGTATAACAACCCATCATCTAGTACTTTCAGAAGGTCAGCTGTGGTAGCCCCAAAATGTATGAACTGCTGGGTTTACTTTTGAACCTTGACGTGTATTCATCCTGCCACTTTTCATCTGCGTTTTACTTAGTGACACTACACTCAGGAGTTAAATCTTAAAAATACGTTCAGGTACCCTAAAGTACTTCCATGAGGAACAAAAATAGACCCCTCCTGCACCAATTCAGAGATGATTTGAGGATCTACAGCCGAGTGATACACAAATAAGATGCATTTCTGTTCATAGTTCAGGTACTTGAATGCATTTTTAAAATGTAACTCCTGAGTTTAGTGTCACTTTAAATTGAGGATCAGTAGAGTAATCATGATGCTGTTTGTCAAATGCATATACGTTTGTGATTAGTTTTCTTTTTGTGTGACACCCCCTCCCTCCCTCCCCTAAAAAAATGGTGACTTTCAGATCACAAAATGGAGCCACACAGTTGTGCGGTATTCACACTGATCGCTCACCTCCTCTTTACAGTCCATTTTGAAGTGAGATTGGAGGTCTTGGTTCAGTGTGTGCTTTCTTTTTCTAATGAAATGCAGATAATTTATATTGAAGCCAAGTTTGTTTGTTTGTTTTTTTTTGCTAGAATTTTTTTCATGCTAGAAATACTTGTATAAGTACAATAATTTTAGACATTTTCTTTCCTTCCAGGTGATGCATGCGGTCATTTAAGTATTCAATCTTCTGGTACAGACGGGATGCATGTTGATAATACAAATATGGAGGCAGGGGAGACCAGCCCCAGCGCTCCAGGCCAGCCTGTTCGGCGAACGCGCAGGGAGGCCTGCACATGTCCATATTGTAAAGACAGCGAGGGAAGGTATGTATTGCAAATAGAATTTCAACATTTTATTTAAAGTCAATTTTCACCTTTGCAAGTGATTTGCATTTACTGTGGTAATGTAGAGATGCAGTGATGTATACATGTGCACATTGTCATGACTCACATTGCAGGCTTTCCTCGGTTTTTTTTATTGAACCTTCAGCCTAGAAATGCAAAATTTTCTCCAGAGGAAAATCAGACACCAGGGTCAGATGGTAATTAGGTTTTAAACGGCTCCCCTCCTCCCTGTTATTCATTGTAACATGATCAGCAAACAGCAGCTCTGCCTTTACACACAATACACTGTCGGGGGGGCTGCCACTCCAAATACGAATGAATGGGAGAGGTGAGAAGGAACTTGCTCCTCTTCTGGAGCTGAAGGGGAAAGCTAACAAAAAGTATATTTGTGGGTTCTTATAGAGTACCTGCATATGCCTGTTTCATGTACACTGTGTGTTCATTGCTGGCATATGTTTTTTTTAAAATACCTCTGCAAAGGTGGAAATGGGCTTAAAGATTGAAATGCCCGCATAATTGAAATGTGCAAATTAGAGAAGTTAAAATGCTGTAACACTTAACAGCAAGAATACATAACAAACATATTAAAGATGAACAAACCCTTGTGTGTATTTAGATGTGCAGAACACCCTTGTAAGACTATTTGATATCTAGAGAACAGATATACTCCATCACTTTATATCCTAGTCATGAAGTCTTGGAATGACCTTCCTTCCTTTCTTCCAATGTCACTTTAAAGTGACACTAAATCCTAAAAATACATTCAAGTACCCTATTAAAAAAAAAAGTTGCCTACTTGTGTATCACTCAGCTGTAAGTCCTCCAAATTATCTCTGAATTGGTGCTGACACTGTCCTTCCTTCTGGAGGGTGGCTACTTTTGTTCCTCATGGTCCCTGTGTGTGTTGTAAAGTAGTCACCGCTCCAAGCTCACACCTGTGGTGGACTACAATCTCAGGTTTAGTTTACTAATTTGTGTTTAAGATTGTAGTCCATTCCGGGAGTGAGCTTGGAGCGGTGACTACTTTACAACACACACAGGGACCATGAGGAACAAAAGTAGCCGCCCTCCAGAAGGAAGGACAGTGTCAGCACCAATTCAGAGATCATTTAAGGATGTACAGCTGAGTGATACACAAATAAGATACATTTTTGTTAATAGTCCAGGTACTTGGATGCATTTTAAGATTTAACTTTAAGGAGAATTTGGCTACCCGGCTCCTGGAATCTGTCCAGCTTTGACCTAGTCAGTCTGTAAGTGGTAGGGATCCAGAAATGCTCATACTCTGGCCTGTTATTGATGTTGGAGTGGCCAGAATAGACATCTCCATCTCTTCTCTGCGTATGTAGATGAGATAATTCCAGGTAACACAAGATTACTCTAATGAGCTCCTCTCACTGATTCTCAGCACTTTCTTTTCACTGATGTGTAATTATTTTGTTCCTCTTCAATGTTTTTTGAGCTGACAGAAAGCTCTGAATGTCACTACAGAGAACTCAACACGTTTTTGGAGACTTTCTAAAAGTTTAATACTGACTGCGTTATCTATTTCAGGGGTGCCTCAGAACCAGGAAAAAAGAAGCAGCATATCTGTCACATCCCAGGCTGCGGTAAAGTTTATGGGAAGACCTCTCACCTGCGAGCTCACTTACGCTGGCACACAGGAGAGAGGCCATTTGCCTGCACCTGGGTGTTCTGTGGTAAACGTTTTACTCGGAGTGATGAATTGCAGAGACACAGGCGCACCCATACTGGTAAGTATGCAGATACAAGAGTATATATACATATATATATTTTTTGTTCCCTTTGTCTACATCTTTTACTTTTGAAGTGAAGTTTTTTGGGTCTTCTAGTTGCCTTGTTGCTGCAGCACAGTATTTTGGTCAGAGTGAAGCAATCGCATTTAATGAAGGCCTAGCGTAGTCAGTCAGTTAGAGGAAAAGAATTGTGTATTTGCTGTGAGCATATGGATTTCATTGTGGGGTTTACATATACTTTAAACCGTATAACAATAAATATCTCGTTTCCTTTTTGGCATAAACATTAAAAGCGTTTTGTTTAAATTGTTGAAAAAACACAATTTGTCAATGTTGCCAGAAATCCAGTGACCTAGTAATTTCCTGTGCGCTCTGCCGCAGTATTATCAGCCCAGCCCTGTTCACTCCTGATGACATGTTATGGAGGTGAGGTGTTCTGTAGTCCTGTTATTGGGTGGACACAGTACAGTGAGTGTGTGACCACTAAATCTGGACTGTCACAGTCACTGCAACGGCTGAGTGAGAAAAATCACTGACTCTACTATTCATACAAAACATTGCCAATGCTTCCCTCCCTCCACCCAGGTCTGAAGTCAAATACCATCTGCTGGTCTTTGTTTCAAGAAAACCCATAGTGCTCTGTGAATCCCGTCATAGGTTCATTCTATATTGAATGTGTTTGCATAACGAAGCGTTTACATTAAAGCCGAACTTCAGGGAATCGGCTAAATACATAGATATATATAGATGGATATATCTATATAATTATACAGATAATATACATATATGGAAGCTGTTTTACCTGCCAAGGATTTGTAATTGTCCGTTCAGTTCTGAGATTTACACAGCTGTGCCACATAGCATATCCCTGTCTGCTGCATTATAGTAACTTAGGGCTTGTTCCTCCCCCAGCGTCTAACTGGACAGTGAAAAGAGCAGCAGACTGATGAGCTCATATCTGTCGCATTGCTTTTTCATCCAATCCTTGAAGATGTAATATTGAGTAGAGAGCTGCAATACATTGTGACTATATCTACCTGGAGTTCAGCGTTAATAGTAAATGAATAATAAACCAGTCATTGCACTGCACCTCATTATGCACTTGTCGGTTTTATTTTTTTGTTGTGATAAGTAATGCCGAAATTTCTGTGTCCTAGGTGAAAAGAAATTTATGTGCCCAGAGTGTCCAAAGCGCTTTATGAGGAGTGATCACTTATCCAAGCACATCAAGACGCACACAAACAAGAAAGGCCAAGCTACGTCCGTAACAATGACAAACGTGCCAATGGAAACTGGGACAGGCTCGGATGGCAGCACTGCATCCACTCCCACCCCACAGGCCCTCATCACCACCAACATGGTTGCCATGGAAGCAATTTCCCCCGAAGGCATCGCACGGCTTGCCAGCAGTGGCATTAACGTCATGCAAGTGGCAGACCTGCAGTCCATCAATATCAGCGGCAATGGCTTCTCGGAGCCATTGTTCAGGCAGGACTGTAAATAGTTGGGGGATATGTTTGGGTCTGGGGTGGCTTCAAAAGCGTAAAGATGGGTCCAAAAGGTTGTATATGGAATGTGTCAAATCTCTATTTTGATATGAAAGTTTGTGCCAATGTACCTTCCCAACCTGGAAGTCTCCGCCCTCCGTAGCATTTTATTTTATTTTTTTTTTCCTTTTTAAATTTTGCAGTTATAACCGTATATTTTGGGTTTCTTCTGGGCTTCCAAGGGATCCATGAATTTTGTTCATAGGGAGACTTCCATATATTTAAACCTCAATCTGGTTGTGGAAGGATGGACTTGCCTGCTTGATGCAAAGGCTGCCAGCCATTGGAAAGCCTTAGTCTGTTAAGAAGAAGATTGTTGTACATTAGAGAGGTAAAAAAAAAAACCTTAAGGTACACCTGTAGCCGTTGAGCCTTGATAATTATTATCAATGCAATACATTTTTAACAAAAACTATATGGAGAGAATATAAATAAAACATTGACCGTAAACACAAATGCCAAAAAAAAGATGTAATTTAACAAGTGCTTAGACCAAAACTCGCTGTGGTCATCCTGCTTAGCCTTACCTTGCTACTGAAGCTATAACTGCTCCGCTGTGACATGAACTGGTTGCATTTTACAATGAATATTTGAAGTCTGGTATTTTGTTGGCTTGTGTACTTGTTTTGTTCTTGGTGATCCGCTTTACATCAGTGACCTCCCAACCTTTATCCTCACATTCCCATTAAGCAAGGGATAACTATTCCCTGCAAGTCCATCTGGTGTTGTCACCTATCAATGAGGTTTCTTTAAAAAAAAAAAATTCTGCATGTCTGGGTATATTTGTAGTTTAGGCTGTGTTCAGGCCTAAAGATTGTTCCACGTGTGCTGTTTAATCACATACAGTTGCAGACTTGACACTTCAGTACTGTGATCACTCAGCCAGTGACTTCTCATCTGATCTCTTAGGTTT
The DNA here is from genome assembly GCF_000935625.1 of Nanorana parkeri. NCBI lineage: Eukaryota > Metazoa > Chordata > Amphibia > Anura > Dicroglossidae > Nanorana > Nanorana parkeri. The sequence continues at coordinate 856,329 of NW_017306496.1, forward strand.
GCTTTACCAAAACTGCAAGAAATGTGGAGCCGTTGGCCATAGTGAATGTCAGGGCAAAATAAAACAAAAGGCAGCATTTCTCTGCAACGCATGCACATTTCCCAATGGTCTATCCTTTTAAAAAATGCTACAAGTATAGAGAAATACCTGTTCTACCAGAAATCCAGGGTGCCTATGTGAACTGACAAAGCAGTGCCTTTTGCTGCAGTAATGTTGGCTCTGCACAGTTGTCTTCTTCTAGATTATAGAACACCTTCCATTTTTTCCTCATCTCCGTAACATAAAGGAGGAGTTCTATAGTTCAGGAGCAGAGAACTTGGACAGGACGCATAAAACGGCTTGGGATTTCAGTGCAGCAGAGGCACAGTGTTACCAGCTTAAGCAAGACGTTAGCACACTGGATTTCTGGTAGATCAGAAAGTATCTTTCTACTCGCAGCATTTATAAAGGGACAAAACATGTATTGCATAGATATATATTTTATTTATTTTTTTCTTTCTCAAACATACACTTTAAAAGTCCTGTTTTTACTTTTCGAGTTGAACACACATTTAAACCTGACTGGTGGCTAAGGGGAATGGTTCCACGCTTGTTTTGGTTCTCATGAATTGACCATTACAAAACATATTTTTTAATCTTGGACGTCTAGTCTGAACTGTGAAACCACTGAGTAGCACATGTCACACTTTTGAGGATTTTACAGGTTTTGTATTTGTTTTTAGGGATCCGTAACAGAAAAAAAGGCACATGTGTAAATAACACGGATGGGTCCTATTCACCTGTTTTTTCTAAATCAGCAAATCATAATAACAAAGGTTTCACCGGAGTCTCCTTTAAGGCTTCACTGTAGTATCTAAACATCAAAATGCATATTGGGTTATAGTGCAGAAGAGTAATGGTGTGTGTATACGAACCTACAGCAACCAGTTATAAATCTCCATCAACAGATCACACCATTCTACTAACCATGGACCCCCTGCTCTCCAGTAGTCACTACAGGAACCTATAATGAGATCTCCTGTGACAGATACAGGACCATTGTCCACAGTGGTTTGATTTAGCCATGAACTGTACATTGCGTCCTATACTGAATATTAAGGTCTGCCTGGATGTTAGATTTATTTTTTTTCTGGCTTGAGTTGTGGTATGGATGCAACTTGAATTTCGAATGCAGCCCATCACTCAGTGTAGTAGATTGCATGTTACTCAATGTGCAGTAGACAGCTTGACACGGGGTATTACTAACATTGAATGTTCAAGATTGACACATGGAGTGTAACTTGTCAGCATGTGTTGTTGGTACAGCATTGTTTTATTCTCCTTGTTGCCTTCCCGCTGTCAGTGGTAAGAATTTTTATAGAGATTACTCCTCCTGTAAATATTTTTTTTTTTTAATTTTTGAGATTGTTTTTTGTGGGGGTTTCCACCTACATATTTTTATATATTCACACATAGCCTACTCATATGAAGAGAAATGTATTTTTATACAGTTTTTCATACTCCGGGGATTTTCTGTCTTGTATTCTGGTTCCAGAACGTAGAGAGAAGTTTGCTGGTGTCATTAGGGCATGCTGTAAGGATGAATCTGCAGGTATTGAATCAATGTCTTGTTCACTTTAGAAGTGGGTATAGTGTTTGATTAATGTTTGTTGCCGCTTGTTGTGTTTATACCGCTGATATGCACCGGATGATTTAAACTTTATAAGTTCAATTGTGTTTCTTCCAATTTGTCCAATACTTACTTTCCCCTTTTGTGACTGTGCCTTAAGCTATCATTATTGGCTAGACCATAAATGATTATCAGATGATTGTTTTTGTTTTCCTAATGAAATCGTATGGGTTATAAAAGTGATATATGCATTAGTAACAGATTTCACATTTAAAAAGCATCTGTGTTATAACTATGATAGATTTGGCTGTGCGATATTCCACATGTATCTCATTTACTACTTTAATTTTATATATATTGACATCTCTGTAAAAGTGTTAATTGTCAAGAAGACCACTGCTCTCCAGCTTTGTAACAAGTCAGGGTACCCATTGACATTAAATGTCATCTGAAATATCCACCTTCTGTAGAACAATTGTGCCATTCACATACATGATCGCACCAGTCAGGGATCGCATATAATAATGCGATTTGTATCCTTAACTGTTCAGTATTGGATCCGGCCATTGTCTCTGTCTGACAGTACCTTCAGTCAAAGTGCGGCTCAGCCTGTGTATAACTATATGACTCAGGATTACAAGCTAGAGTTCCTGTAATTCTAGTTTGCCTTCAAGAATCTATTTGTAAAAGGGATTTTCTCCCTTGGACTGTTTTCTGTTGGTTGGTCTATGTGCGGTTTCATTTGGCCAGTGCTTATGTGAAGATGGTCATATAGTCTCGCCATCTTTTCTGTTTTAAATAAAGGATTTCTCCAGGCCCATTGAAAGGTATTTCCTCCTTCCTGCTCTGGTAGCGTTTCGTTATGCAGTTGCCAAACCAGATATAATACCGCAGTGTATAGGCTGCTTTTCTCTACACATTATGGGTGCCAATTTGGAATACTTGGAATCCATTCTAGACACCTGCTGAACAGACCTTTTACACTTGAGGTGCGAGGAAACTATTTAGTGAAACAGCACACAAGCATGTTCATACTGCATCAAGATAATCAGACTACAGTGACTGGTAATGTTCGAGGCTACACTCTCCCTCACTTGAGGGTTGGATGCTTTCTGCATCTAATGTATAATCTGAAGTTCTGTAGACTATGCTGGGAGATTCATGACGCTGTCTTCCCTGAGTAGTGCCCACCAAGTTAGGTGGCCACAGTTTCTAAGCTTGGGCCTTACATTTATTGCATATTATACAAAAATATATACCATTCGGTTTGTATGACTGAAATGGATAAAGGTGTCGCTGCTACTGTTTCATGTTTAGTTACAACCAATTTCTACCATGTTTTTTCAGAGTGAAGAAAAAAAAGCTTATGATGTTGCATGGCATTTCCCTGCAATTGTTTGCATATCACAGTATAATTATTGTATGTTGTATTGCTCCTTATTACTCCTCATAATTCAGGAATGTGATTTGTATCTAGATCTAGTGTGTAAAAGTAAGCAGAATAAGGAGCCTGAATTGTGAAGTTCAATTTTTAATTTTTGTTCATCTTTAACAAGCGCCTTGGATATCAATCGCATGGGTTTTATCCGGCCTTGCTAGTATATGTATTGGGTGTGCAGAGCACATTATCTATGAATTGAAATGGCAGCATCAGAATTTTTATATAAAGCACACATAAAAAAAAAAAAAAAAAACCACGGATTCT
>NW_017306496.1:859677-868558 GCF_000935625.1 Nanorana parkeri
TTTTCGTAAATACGTAATATGACAAGGAATTTTGTCCCGTTTCTGACTAGAAAAGTAGACTGCAGCACCAACAGACCATGAAATCTGAAGTGAACAAGAATAGCAAACAAAAAAATAATAATATATAACAGAAAAGAAAAAGAAAAAGAAAAACAATAAAATAAACTTAACTTTCAAAAGATCTACCGGTTAACCAAATTCCATACATGTCTGGATCTTGTGTCTATGTGTTAGATGCGTTAGATGTTTCTACATGCCGATATATATATATATATATATAGTCAGCTCATAGTGACCATACCAGTGGTTATATTGAGTCATATTGCAATTTTGACAAGTCCACTTGAAATTCATAAAGAAATCAAATGAATTTGAAAACAAATTACAAAATGGTGCGACATCATCCATAGTTCTCTGTGCCGTATGGGTTTATGGTCATTGTTCCGCTTTTCCTGCATGACTGCTCAATGCTCCTGTGCCAAGGGTATGAATAGGACCTTCAGAGAGACAATAGCTTTCTACATTTGAACACGGCTTTCAGAGCTGACCACACCTCAAATGTTTTATAAAATGGCCAGGTTACATTCTGCACCTTGGAATGCTGGGAGCACATTGTTTGTGTGGCACTTCAGGAAACGCATGAGAGTGCAGGCACCCATCAAGAAAGAATTAGTAGCTACCATTGCTTGAAAGTGCGAGCTGTCATCCTGATTTTTGCTTAACTACTTAGTAAGTCACTGGCGTGCAGGTCTGGCTGTGACTCAGTAGAATAGTAAGGCAAGAGTGATGGCCCTGAAACAATGCTAGCTTCCATGTCTCTGTTGACTAGTGTCCTTTAAAGATTTGTCCATCTGTAATCAAAACTGGTGTATAGAAACTGTTGGTGATCTGCAATGTTAGTATACAGTTTGCTTATACTTTTCATGCTGGTATGGTAAACATGTTCTCTAAAACAGGTCTTTAGTGTCTTTAGAGTTTAGAATGTGTTGGAACTAACTGACAGCTGGAAAGTGTAACCTGACGATTGTATTTACAGCGTTGTTCCGTTTATTACAAACCAGATAAGATTTTTCATATATTTTTGGGATGAGATTATTTAGTTCTAAAAATCTCAGCACTTTCTTCCAGTACGTCCTACCTGTCATGTACTGGGACAGTTTGGACTCTTCAAACTTTCAGCTTTTCTGCAATCTCTGGGAGCATTGTGCAGTGCCTAAATCTTTAACACTGGCAATAACCGAAATCAACACTTTAATAACAAACTTTTTACCTAGTAAGGTTCGTTTCTGATTCTTTTTTTAATTGCTTATGTAATAAGATTGGAAGCATTTTTAAAACAATTCTTTTGTACAAAGATGACAATTACTGTAGTTTATAACTCATTTGTAAACCCATTTTCATTTTTAATAAAGTGTCAAGAGTTGTATCAGACTTTAATAAGTGTTGTCTTGTTTTTATTTTAAACGAGATTTCTCTGGGAATTTGTCAGATTAACAATTTGTCAGATTTACTATGTGGACTTAACAAAATAGGGACATGAGTAGATTCTGTGCAGATCTACTGTTACATAATGTATGTATAGATACATACTACAGGAGGAATTGACAAGCAAAAATAAATAAATCTGTAGGCCAGCCCAGGGTAACTCCTTCTCTACCTAGCATGCCCCAATTTAGTCGCTAGTGTTCCAAGAGGATTGACATTTTATTTTCGGCTCTTCTGAAGAAAAGTTGAACCAATTTGTTGCTGCCATTTTTTTTCTTCCACTTTTATCCTTGAATTTCTTCTTCCATTGAGTCAGTCAAGAGTCCTCACTACATCGCTGCTTGAGCTAGTTTTTTCATGGCAGTTATCTGAATTAGCCTTTCCTAAACCTGATTTTGAAATGCAGGACCCTGCTGGACTGTACACTGCAGCGATGGCCCCAAATGTAATCTTCAGGAAGGGAGTCCCACATGTGCCACTTTCCAGACAATCCCTTACTGTTAAGCGTTAGCTGTGGAACACTGTACAGAACCATGGCATTGCCTCAGCACTTGCCCTGTCTCTGAAGATTCAGTCTGAGTAAGCCGATCAGGCAGAGCACTGGGATCTACCTCATTTGTTTGCACCATTGGGCCATTTACAAATTTCCCACTACCACCATTCTTACTGCGGAAAGGGTTAACGCTGAGGGACTAGATGGATCTTTCTTTATTCAACCTTTCCTACTATATAAAATGTTGTGACTAAGCAATAACATCATCAGCTGGTTGAAGTGTTGTGCTCTCTCCCACCATTCAGTGATGAAGAAGAATCACCCTGCTTTCCAAAAACACCACATGTGGCTCTATGATCTTTTTGTTACTTCCTGCCTACAGGGACCTTGTCGCCCCCTCTGGCCATTTGACCCTCATCAGCCACAAGCTGCCTGGGTTTTTGATTACCTGAGGCCTTATTTTGTACCTTTTTGAGCCTACTTGCATTACAGACACAAGTGGGGTAGTATTGCTGCCACAGGTGTCCCTAGCTAATGCTTTCCTTACCGTTCCAGGGACATTTACTTTGTACCCTCTAATGACACTGGCCTTTGCAAATCGCAATCCAGTGGCCCTGTGTTTATTCGGTCTACCTCATCAGTCTCACTTAGCTCTGTGATGTGAGGCAGAGTCCCATATTTGTTGTCGGGGGCCTCTACTACAGTCACACAAGACTGTCAAATTCACCCAATTCCTTGCAGAGTCTGACCACAGAGGCTCTAAGAACTCTTCCATGCCTTCCCAGAGTCCATCTCTGATCTTCCCAAGACTTTAGAACAGGCTGGGCCACCACTCGTAGTGACACATCTAAATCAGACCCGGGGTCCCCATAGTTTTTTTTTTTCTTGATGAGATTATTTGAAGCACTGTAGTCTCCTGCCATCACATCAGAATTACAAGTGGTTGTTTTGCCCCCCATTGATGCAGTACCATTACCCTGCATTTGGGTAATCAGCCTGCCATCTCCAGACTTGGGTCTTTGGAGAGCTCTTTACAACTGCAAAGACCTTTCCACTGCTCTTACAATTCAAAGTATTTCTCTGTGTGGACTCAAAGCACCTTGAAGGGTCCTGGCCCCTAAATGTGGTGGAATGGTTTCCCTTGAGATGGAATTTGTCAAATCGTGTTCTGTAGCCACTGTGGACCTGCCAGTGACCTACCTTTTACAGAGGAACCACTAAACCTGTAGAGGGCATTTTTATCTTTAAGGATACTACTGACCAGCCTAGTCTCTCAAAATCTTGGCAGAATGGGTTTGATCCCTGGAAAAGTATCTTTCCATCACCAGTGTAGATCACTTTGTTTGCAGCTTTGCACTTCAGTTGTGATGGCTTGTTAGAAGTGTCTAAACTTGCATCGTACATTGGGTCTGATATCCATACAGATGTGCAGAACACTCTGTTTAGGTGCTGAAATGCTGATGTTCTATCGAAAGATCATCTGATTTGCTTGGTGTTGAGCGATCCCATCTCGGGACCTACAATTGATACCACCATCAAGGATTCTGCAGGAGGCCAGAGTGTGTACACTTGCCTCAATGTAATAGGTCCTGCCCTTCTCAATCTACTTCTGCAGTAAATGTTCTCAGAGCCTGAATCTCAGATAGCCCATAACCAGCTAAGCCCTATGAAAAACCTGTATAAAGGTGCACTCCCCAATTATACAAGTGAGGGATGGATTGTGAATCCTTGCAGGCCGTTTCTGAAATTCAAGTGCAAAGGGTGCCCTTATATGCTCATAGGCTAATCCCTTGCCTCTGGCACTCTTAACCGCTCTTCCTCTTCCCTGCCTAATATACCTTTTCTAGTTCCCTTGGGTTCCTTTCACCCCTGGACCCCTTACTCCAGTTCTTGCGTCAACTTGGTCTTCAGTGCTGTGTCCCATTCAGGCCACCACTCTCTTCCTTATGAAGAATCCCCACTCTTGGGACATGTACCACCTGATACCCCTCTTGACTTACTAGATCAACTGAGGTCAACTTCTGGATCCTCTGACTTACTAGGTCAACTGGGACCAGCTTTGAATGTTCCTCACCCAAATAGGGATGTGTATCCAGTGTCACCCAGGCACTCCTGATACTTCTCAGAGCCTTGATTCCTGTGTTTGGTTTAGTACCATTTGCTGGCATCTCCACTGTGGAATATTCAGATGAACTCCATTGAAAAGGTGTGGATCATAGTGGACAACATAACCCTGAAGGGCTTAACACCCGCAAGATCCATTTGGATCTGGCTTTGTCAGGTCTCCTCATTAAAAATGGTCTATTACCTTTCGGCGAGGGTAACCTACATAGCTCTTTGCTGCTAAGGCTCACGTCATATTTGCCTACAAGCCCCTGCAAATCAGATAGGAAGTTACCACTCTTCCCCCCCTCTTGCAAGGAACCTGGGGTGTTGGTGGACCCTTCTTTTAAAGAACTCCAGTTCATATATTTATTTTTAACCCTTGCAGTCGGGCTACCCCTGCACTGCAAGGATTAACTGCTTGTTTTGGTCTAGGGCTGAAAATAACAAGATATACTCACCCGATCCTCCAAGCTGGCCGACTGACATCGCTTTCTAAAGCCTGTCTCCTATGTCCCGTGGGGGGGAAGGGGCGTTGAGAGGGGGGCAGTGGAGTCTCTGAAGGAAAGAATATTTTTTTCCAGGGCTGCCCTCTGGTCTTCCAGAACCAGGTGGTTGTTTCTGCATTGTGGGATCTCACCTCTGACAGGTCTCCTGGTTCAGACACTGTTAGACACAGAGGACCTCACTACTGAGAAGGAATGAGTCTCTCCTGCAGCAGGGGAGGTAATCTGGATCATGCGCTAGGCATTACTGTCAGCCTCACTTGTTTAAATGTCTTTAATAGCAATCGCCTATATTTCAGTTCCTTTCAACTGGTAGACTGTGGACAAAGAGGAGAGGTTTTTGCACCTAGGTGTGCATCACACCTTGCATGGCAGGTGAAGATCAGCAGCAGAAGGTGTGGTGCCTAGTGCCTCCATGGATTAACAGCAATCCGAACACCCTACTGCAAGCATCCTCTGACAGAAACAGGAGGGTCCTTTTGGACCCTTTTCCTGGGCTTTTTCAATCTGGCGAATGTCCTTCACTGTATGGCTAAGGTTCATGTTCCTTGCTCCAAGGATGCTGACGTCGCACTGAATCTGGGGAATCAGGAGCATTCTTAGACATATGGGTTAAGGTCAGGTTGTGCTTCAGCAGGATCATTTTGGGGTTGCCTAGATTCACCTATTGCATACCAGGGAGGATTTATTAGTGTCATCCTCATTTCTATGTGTCTGTTCCCATTTCACCAGTCTGGGGATGAGCCCTAACTTTCCTTTCCTGCCTATCCTTGTGGGTTTGCTTCCCATGCAACCTACCCCTTCAGTCATGTTGAATTTGTGGGATTGAATTCCTGAGTTCTCTTGCACACTCGGGAGTCACTTCACGTCCTATGTAGACTGTGGTGTTCCCAGCTGGTTCAGGGTTTTCTCTAGTTTCATTTACAGTGGCTTGCAAAAGTATTCGCCTTGGCATTTTTCCTATTTTGTTGCATTACCACCTGGAATTTCAAATGGATTTTTGGGGGTTTGTATCATTTGATTTACACAGCATGCCTACCACTTTGTAATCACAATAAAAAATATTTTGCATCTTCAAACAAGACAAAAAAAAAATTAAAACTTGAGCGTGTATAACTGTTCACCCCCCAAAGTCAATACTTTGGAGAGCCACCTTTTGCAGAAATTACAGCTGCAAGTCTCTTCGGGTATATCTCTATAAGCATGGCACATCTAGCCACTGGGATTTTTGCCCATCATTCAAGGCAAAGGAGTTCTAGCTCCTTCAAGTTGGATGGGTTTCGCTGGTGTACAGCAATTTTTAAGTCATGCCACAGATTCTCAATTGGGTTGAGGTCTGGGCTTTGACTAGGTAATTTCAAGACATTTAAATATTTCCCCTTAAATCACTCGAGTGTTGCTTTAGCAGTATGCTTAGGCTCATTGTCCTGCTGAAAGGTGAATCTCTGCTCCAGTCTTAAATCTCTGGCAAACAGGTTTCCCTCAAGAATTTCCCTGTATTTAGCACCACCAGTTCCCAGTCCCGGCCGATGAAAAGCACCCCCACAGCATGATGCCACCACCATGCTCCACTGTGTGGATGGGGTGATGAGAGGTCTTGGGTTTGCGCCTCATCTGACCAGAGTACCGTCTTCCATATGTTTGGGGAGTCTCCCACATGCCTTTTGGCCAACAGCAAACGTGTGTGTATTTTTGTTTTCTGTAAGCAATGGCATTTCTTCTGTCCACTCTTCCATGAAGCCCAGCTCCATGGAGTGTAAAGCTTAAAGTGGTCCTCATGGTTATCTTTGGTCTCTTTTGATTAATGCCCTCCTGGCCTGGACCGTGAGTTTTGGTGGGCGGCCCTCTCTTGGCAGGTTTGTTGTGGTGACATATTCTTTCCATTTTTTTTTCAATAGTGCGCCATGGGATGTTCAAAATTTAGGATTTTTTTTCATAACCCAGCCTTGATCTGTACTCCTCCACAACTGACCTGTTTAGATAACTCCTTGGTCTTCATGGTGCCACTTACTCAGTGGTGTTGCAGATTCTGGGGCCTTTCACAACAGGAGTGTGTATATATATAGTGAGATCATGAGACACTTGGAATGCACACAAGTGGTCTTTATTTAATTATGGGACTTCTGAAGGTAATTGGTTGCACCAGATCTTATGTAGGGGCTTCATAGCAAAGGGGGTGTATACATATGCGTGCACTACTTTGCTGGTTTTATTTAGAATTTTTTTTAAACAAGATATTTTCTTGATTTCACTTCACTATTTTGGACTGGTTTGTGTATGTCCATTACATGTAATCCAAATAAAAATCCATTCAATTCCAGGTGGTAATGCAACAAAATAGGACAAATGTCAAGGGGGTAAATACTTTTGCAAGCCACTGTGGCAAATTTAGATGTCTGGCCAGACAATCTCTAAAACAGAATTATCGTCCCTTGATCCTAGTCCTTCAGGGTTACAAAGGCTTAGGGCCTTCTCACTTAAACCAGCTGGACTTCTCACTGAGACCTACTTTGTCTTAGGTTCCCTCGAGACGTCTGTTCCTTCTAGGGGATTGGCCCCATTGCTTGTTTACCAAATCAGGTTGTGGGTCTTTTCTTCCCCACACAGGAATTTATTTCACCTATTTGTTGGATCAGCTTCTCATTTGCTGCAAGTTTTGTTGTTCCCTTCCATGTAAAGTCATTCACCTCTGATGGTGACCTTTGCATCTGGTCTTGAACAATCAGGTTGATTTTCTGTGTCTTGCCTTGTGTAGTGTTGGCAAGTCCCCCTATCTGATTAGTTGCTTTGCTTCATCTGGTATCAGATTTGGCCATTGGTCCTTCAGGTGCCTCTTGGGCTGCAGGCAGCCCCAGTTCCGTTTTGTTGGTCCTGTTGGCTTGTTGCTGGTTGCCTACCCCTTAGTTGGGCTGCTTTTGTATATGCAAACAATATCTGAATTCCTTGTCCTGTTTTTTGTTTTTTACTCCCTAGAGTATGGACAAGCATGACGGGTAGAGGAGGGATTATCTTGGGCTGGCCTATGAATTTTTCTGTTAGTCAGGGTCCAAATTCTCCTATACTGCCTATGTGGCAGTATAACCAATCTGTGTCTAAAACCCCTGTGAGACCGTTTCTTCTGAAAATATCACCAGACTAAGTGCCCCATTGGAAGCTTCCTCTCTATTCTTGCTCTGGTAACCATGTAAAAGTTTTCTTTTCATAGCTTTAGCACTGGCACCTTTTAAAAGTATGAAAAATCTTATGTCATGCTAGTCTAAAATGTAAAAAGGTAAATTTAGAAATAAACTAACATGTGGTTCTCTCTCTACCATCCCCCCCCCCAAAAAAAAAGCATCCTAAAGCCTCATAACTGTATATCTGCAGTGTAGGATTAATATATTACTGTGAATACTTAGCAAACATAAAATACTGTAAAATAATAGCAGTCCTGTAACAAAAAAAATAAGGGGTTTGCATGGGGGTGGTCTGGTCCTATAAGAATAGAAGTTATATATGTCTTGGACATGTTGATATCCAGGTTGCGTTCCAATGACCGGAAAATACTAATCCCATGCTACACAGGGATTATCAGCCCGGACTAGATGTCACTGTATGACCGCACCATAACCCAGAAGATAAAGCCTATATAGAGGAAGCAATACAAACCAATCATACAGACATACACACTTTGAAACAGTTCTGGGTGGATGAAACGTGTTGCGATATAGTAGAGGTCTCAGTCGCATGTGGTCCCTTTAACTGGTGTCCCACTAATTCATTATTCAGCTGGTCATTCAGTGAATTATTGGGGAACAAAAGAAATGCCAAGGATCCCAGTATTCCCAACCGGAGTCAGATTGTACCTGTGCATTGGTAGATGGAGCATACACATGGTTGCCATGTAGCATGGGTGCTTGGACATTCCGACACCCCCGGGCCCATGGCTTGATGAACTTTCTGTCTGTTTGTTTCCATGTGGGGACTCTCCACTTTTCAATCTGCAATTTACACATACAGTATATAGCAGTACTGCGCCTAGGTGGTGGCTTTCAAAATCTTAGTGTCCGGTGTTTTAGGATGGATCAACATGCTGCAATGATTCTTTGACACATATGATCCAGTGAGGTGTTACTGAGATATTTTGCACACTCGCTGTTGGATTTTGTAATATCCTGGGACTGGTTTACCCGAGAAAGCTTTGAATAATGGATAACAAGATTTTCATGAATTCAATAATAAAATGTTATCAGTGTGGAGCTGGCTCTAACTAATTTACATAATAATTTCTGCTACCAGAGGCTCCGTTACTATG
>NW_017306496.1:868694-873096 GCF_000935625.1 Nanorana parkeri
GACTCGGAACTCGGCCGTGTAGGACGGAACCAAAGGAGAGAGGTAAGTGCAGGGGGGAGAGGGCTGCACACTGTTTACATGTGAAATCGGCGATTTCACATGTAAAGGAAAAATCGTCTGCCTCACTCTACATTCAGTCCCTCTTGTACAAAGCAGGACTGCATGTAGAGAGGGCAACTTCCCCACAAGGACACCGCTGCCGCCCCTCTGTGGCCTTGTGGGAAATCCGGGCCTGTATATAGCAAGATTTATATTTTATTTTTTCATTCACAAAATCCTATGTTTTAATCTTTCAATTAAACTAAATGTGAGCCATTCAAGCACATATGTGAACATCCTGGACATTACAGTATCCACCAGCGATGTAAAAGTGCATGGCCCAACATACAGGGAACCCACTGACCAATGCAACTATCCCAAGAGTTCCACTTTGCACCCACAGCACAACAAACGAGCCATCGTATAAACCTAGCGCACTAGAAACTACATATGGTCTGACTCAGAAGACGGAAATAAAAATCTCCAAGTACTAGAAGAATTCTTTGATAAGAAAGGTTACAGCAACAAAACCATCAGAACAAGCATAAGTGCTCTCCTACAATACAAAGAGGAAAAACCCCAAAAGCCATGTACCTCTAGTAACCATATACAATCCTGCTCTGCAACTTGTTTTAGTTGCAAACCCTTGCTGACTGGTCTAAATGTGGCCATACACCTTAAAACCATTGTACAACTTTTTTTTGTCCCAACATTGCACCCTCGTTCAATTTTCGTTCAAACTGCCCATCATGCACAGACCAATGTAGTTTGCAATTATCGTTCGTCAGCACCACTAACTGGCTGATTTTTGTCGATCAAACGACCAAATTTTCATGATTTTTATTGTACGAAAACTCCACTAACCTGTCGATTTTTGTCCTAATAGACAAACATTTTCTAGCCTGCTTGAAAGATGAAAATCTGCCAGTTGTACAGTGATTTGCGGTTGTGCACTTCCCATCAACTGGCAGATTTTTGGATAGGGATGCACCGATACCAAGTATTTGGGCGAGTACTCCGATGCCTAGCACGAGTACTTACGGTATCAGGTATTCCCGATTGGCCGGGAAGCGGCTCCATGCTCTCTCGTCACTTGTCAGGAAGCCGTGCGCCGTGCAATGACGAGACGCCCTGCTTTCTGATTGGCCGGGAGGCCGGTTCCATGCTCCCTCGTCATGAGATGAGGCCAATCAGAAAGCAGGGCGTTGCGTCATTACACGGCGCCCAGCTTCCTGATTGGCCGTCCTGACTGCTCCAGCTGGGTACCGGAGGAAGGCCGCATTCTCGCTGGAGAGGCCCCGGGGGTGACAGGCTGCACATACTAAGGTAAGAGGGGACTTTCTTGTTAATCAGGAAGCCAGGTGGCAAGTCACTACACGCCACCTGGCTTCCTGAATGGGACTTCCGTTACTCAGTAAGTGGTATAGGCAAGTACCGGAAACAAATTATCGTTGCTCGTACTCGGTACCAAAATACCGGTATCGGTGCATTCCTATTTTTGGACAAAAACGCGATTGCAGCCAAAAATCGGCAGATAATTGTAAGGTGTACGGGCACCTTTGGGCTATAAGAAGGGATCTGATCACCGATCCCTTAATCACAGAGCATTTAGAACAAATGCCTGTAGCTTTGAGCTACAGCATGGACAGGTTTGTTATAGGTCTCTGGCTAAAGTGTTGGACTCCAAAGCCTGTGTTCAAAAAGTGCTTAATCCGCATGGCCTTCGAGGGATGCTTTTTTGGGGCTGCCTTGGATGCCCTCATCAAAGATGCCACAGGTGGCAAACGTATCAATTAATTTTGGCTGAAATCAAGGACCTGGACAAAATTATTTCTGTTGGTGGCCCTATCTGCCAACTCCTGTCCAACATTCTTCTATTCGAGAAAATTGAAGGAGCCAAGCAGAAAACTGTGGGCCAGACAGTGCCGGCATCTAATTAGATGCCGGCACTGTTCATAGTTAAGGTGCCCATACACCTTACAATTATCCGCAGATTTTCTGTGGTCAGATGGAAAAAGTGCAACAGATTGGCCCAGGTGGAGATTACTCCATCCACACAGTTTAGTATAGATAGAGGAATCTGTTGCACCTCTTCCATCTGACCACAGAAAATCTGCAGATAATTGTAAGGTGTATGGCCAGCTTTACATAGTTAGTCATGTTGAAAAAAGACACAGAAAGTCCATCGAGTCCAACCTATAGAGATACAAAGAAGAAAAAAAAAAAAAAAAAAACCTGTTCAGCTATTTTGACACCCGGCAAAGTTAAAAAAAAATTTGTTCACCCCCAAAAGCTGTGTTTACTGCCTTAGGCTCCATCTAGGAAGGCTCGCCTTCTGCGGAAAAGGTTATTTTCATTACTCCAGGGCCTCAAACTCCAAGCCCGTAGCTACGTCTGGTTGAGAGTCTTGGAACTCCAAGCCCACAGACAAATATTTTGTATGAGGGTGCACCACTAAATTCCAAATTTGGGGAATGGCTGTTAGCCTTTGCGGACACTTGAACAGGCAGCATCTCAGATGCCTGTGTGTGAGAAGTGGCTTCCAATGGCTACAAGTCTGAGCTAGAGACCTTCTCTTACACAGTGACAAAGTGGTATTGAGGACCAGAACTTCCTTCCTACTCAAGGTAGTTTTAATCTTTCATTTCACGCAGGATATCATTCTCCTGTCCCTCTGTCCAGCTCTAGTTATAAAAAAAAAATATCCCTAATGCCTGGATGTAGTTTGGATTATGCTTTTTATCTCTCAGCCACCACTTCTTTCATAAAGACTGACTCACTTTCTCTTTCTAAATGGCTCCCGTAAATGTGAACTAGCTTCTTGTTCCACTATTTCTTGGTGGCTCAGGCACACCCTATCCAAGCAGGTCTTAAGGAAAAGTTGTCACCCTCTCCTGTTAGGGCACATTGTACTAGATCTGTGAGTAGACATGTGCGATTTGTTCCGAATCGACATTTTGGAAATTCAGATGTATGCGAATTACAGAAATAACAAATGCAAACGAATCCGAATTTCTGATTTGCAGAAATTTGTTAGCGGTAGTCCGGACGAAATTTTGTTGCAGCAAAAGTTTTTACAGTCTGCAGCAGATGGGGAAAAAAAAAGCGTGAGGGTTTCCCCCCCCCCCCCCCCCCAATCCGAGCACTGGCCCAGCAGGGCAGGAAAGGGGGGAGGCGATCAAGCGATGCCCCCTCTCCCTCCCTGCACCTTACCAGGCCACTGGGAGTGTGCCCCAATGCCGATGGGGACAAGGGCCTCTTCCCCAAAACTCTGACCCGGTGGTTAAGGGGGTCTGTGGGCAAGGGGGCTTATTTGCATCAGGTACCCCTTTAATTAAGGGGGCACCTAGATACTGCCCCCCCTTTGTGAATGAGTAAGAGTTACCCATTCACTAAAGAGTTAAATCAAAAAGTTATTAAAAAGTCCAGACTTGATAAAACCCTTTAATTGGAAAAAATGGCTCCATCGACGTAATCCAGCCTCAATCACGACGCACGACCCGCTGTAATAAAAAAAGCGCCACGCGACGACACTACGAACCCGACGAAAACTCGCCGCAAAATGATATTCCTGCTTGAAAGTAAACAGATGGGCAGAGTGAGATGTGACATCACGGCTCGCTCCGCCCATTTGACATTCTCAGCTGTCAAATACTACATAGCATTTGGGAACTCCCCCAATGCCATTCGGGTCTGTGAGCCAAGGTGTCAATGCTTTTCATATCACACCTCGGCTCAGGTATGTAATTTTGCGGCGAGTTTTCATCGGGTTTGGACAGTCATCGTGCGGCGTGATTGACGCTGGATTATCAATGGAGCCATTTTTTTTTTTTTAAAGTAATAGTCAAAAATTTACTTTTTTTTCAATTAAAAGGATTTTATCAAAAGTCTGGACTTTTTAATAACTATTTGATTTAACCCTTTAGTGAATGGGTAGGGGTACAAATACTCATTCACAAGGGGGGCAGCATCTGGGTACCCCCGATGCAAATAAGCCCCCTTGCCCACAGACCCTCACAACTACCGGGTCAGCATGGATTTCCCCAATATCCGCACCATTTAAAGACTCCGATTTTGTTAAGCCGCAAAGAAAAGAAACATATTAAAAAATGATAAAAAAATGAAACTTGTAGGCACAATACAAGTATTCTTATTAAAAAGGAGAACTATGAGGTGAGTGCTTTTCACTCACCTCATAGTTCTAGCCGACCTGTGACAATGAGACTGTCACAGGTCAGCTCAATAGATCGGGAGGGGAGCGAACACATACCGGGTTCGCTCACCTCTCCATCCTCACGGCTGTCTGCCGTGACAGGGGGAGGGGCTGGATTCCCCTCTCCGATCTGCCAGCGCTGACTGGCTG
>NW_017306496.1:873411-908240 GCF_000935625.1 Nanorana parkeri
GGCGTGGTCCCGCCGTCCAGGTCGGGATCCGCTCCGGCGTCTCAGTATACCGCGAGCTGTAGCTCACGGTATACTGAGCTTAGGGTAACGGGAGGACGCTAGTTTGTGTCCTCCCGTTACCCTAAGGAGAACTATGGGGAAAAACACTGACCCCATAGTTCTCCTTTAAATAAAACAAAAAAAGTCAAACTAAAGTAGAGTCTAAAGTGTCGGTGTCATGCATCTAGAAAAGTAAAAATAGAAAACAAAACCTAGACTACATGTAAAATTAATGAATTACTATATTTCCGAATATATGTCCGCTGTGTCGGTCACCTGGCGCCTTTGTTGCCATGGCACCCTGTGCGGCTGCACAGCTCGCATACATCTGTGTTCAGTCTATTTGAGGCTGAGGGGGAAGGGGGTCTAGAAACTTGGCTGCCCAAATACACCATTTGGCATAAACACTGCAAAAAGGTGCAAGGTGTAGTCTTACCCTCGAGAGGTTATACGTCTACACATTCAGAACTTTGTTAGTCCAGATCATGTTAAAGTATGGATAAGGCCCTGTTCACATATGGGCTAATTGTGAACACGCGTCAGATGTGCATGCTTGGACTTGCATTCAGGAAATGCACACTAAACATGGCATATGCTTTTGGAAAATGGTGGCTGAGCAAATGCTCCCACACAATATAAAACCACACAGAATGCATTCCACAAAGTTTGCTAGATGCATGACTCTTCCCACAGTGAGCATCCATTGAAGTCAATGGGTGCCAAATATGGGAAACAAGCCTGCAAATGCTGTCACCAAGATGCAAGTTCCCCATATGTAAATAGGGGATTAAGGAGTTTACATAAGCTCAATTTTAAACAGTGAATGCTGAAGTAGCCCCCTATGTTTAATGGCTGAAACACATCTTTGTTATAGTTTGCGTTACTGCAATACCATTTACAATGGCCAGCCAAGGCAATGCAACACACTACATGCAGTGTCAGAAAAAAATACTGTATGTCAGTTGATTGATTTCTGTATGTGTAGTTTGTTGAAAATAAATGAACTGCCTTTACACAATACATTAGACATGCCTATGCAGTGCCCAGGAAGTGAGAAGTGTAGATCCAGCTTGATTTCTTGAAACATTGGTGTAGTTTAGAGTATGAAGGTGCTACATATACCCCCAACATATTTGAAACTTGCCAACCGTATGCTAAACAGGCTATAGCATTAGCTTGATTAAATTTTAAATGCAGAGACACTAAATCTATACTTCCCTGTGCTAAGTTGGTAGCAGTATGAGGCGGTTAAAGTACATTTCTACTTTTGCAGCCAAATGGGGATAACATCTATTTCATATTTGTTAAATGCCACTCATTCACATAGCATTAAAATAAAAATGGTTTGCACAAAACATGCTCAGTTCTGAAACAAAAGTTGTTCTCCAGACTAAATTTCTCTGGAATGCAAGGGGTGGGGATGGCAAGCTTTACAATAAATAACCATGTCTGTACTGGCAGATACCAGTTGGAAAATAGATTTAAACACTAACAGTGTAAAAGTCCGTAAGACATTGTATGTGATGAGGAGATGCTTAGTCTTTCCTAGGTCTATTAGGACAGTCAAGAGTTTCTAGTAACTGAAACTTGCAAAGGCCTGCTAAAATAGAGAAGCCAAAAAAGGTGGGAAAGTTTCTTTAAAAACTTTTGGCATACTGTGTAATAGAAGACAAACCTATATCTAGATTCTCAATTTTGACTCCAAAAGTGGAAATACACTTTCAGCAAGTTTGTATGCAGTGTAGCCTTTAAGGTCTAGAATCCAAAAGCAGTTCAAGCTACATAACCCACTGCAGTCCTCTGCAGTATGCCTTTACCACAAAATTCTCAACCATCTGAGTGGAGTGGCAACACCATGCATTACCTAAACCAGAATGTACCCTGTACTGGTGGAGAGAGCAGCGCTGACATCACTGCTTTCTGCATCAGTATGTACAACCTAACTAAAAAGAAGCAACGATCAACAGATGCTGCTGCGCTATGAGACACAAGAGTACAGCCAGTGGAAGCCACAAGGGGTAGAAAGAAGCTCAGAGATTAATTTTATACTTCAGAAGTCTCTGCTTGTGGACTTTTTGCTTCTGATGGAACAGAGAAATTAACCTTTTATAGACAATTCTTCCATGCAACCAAATAATGGCCTTGTTGCATGAAGATATCTTTTTAAGCATTACCACCACATTAAGCAACCTACAAGTAGAAGTTCATGCTATAAAACTCTATAGATGCAAGTAGCTCTGCACTGCTTATTTTGAAATACAGTTGTATTCGTGATTTCTACAAAAATGCACTCTGGGAGAAAAGTGTTTTTTATTTAAATTCCCTGCAGAACAGAGCACACAACATAAACATTTAAAAAAAAAAAAAAAACGCAAGCAACATTAAAATCCAATGACAAGACTGTCTGTCAAGTCTAAGGAGAGTCTTCATCACTTTGCTCATTGTTTGTTTTCTGCAAACTAAGCAATAAATGGTTAACAGTAAGCAATGAATGGATAGACACACACACAACCACACACACTTTTACCTGTTAAGGTAGGAATGGACATCACTATAGCCACGATACCGTGCTAAAGGAAACAGAATACCAGTAGCACAACGACCATCCCTCTGGCGACAAAAACTGCAGTTACAGATCCCTCTGCAAGGGGGGCAGGTCCAGTCCTAGAACATTTTGGATATTAGCACATGTTAAACCTAAACATTTCTTAACACCCCCTTGGCACTCCAGCTGTGCCAAAACTACAAATCCCAACATGCATCTGCCTGTGGGAGCTAAGTCTGTGGCTGTCAGAGCCTTGCAATGCCTCATGGGACTTGTAGTTCCAAAACAGCTGGAGTGCCAAGGTTCGCCACCACTGGTCTAGCCTGTCTGCAGGAGTTTATTGCTACATACATTGTTTTGGGGGGGGGAAGGTGATGTTAGTGGATATGGTCGGTGTCAGGAAGGGGGGCCCAGGAGGTTTGTGAGGCCCCACCAGCAAAATCTTGCCCAGGGATCAATCAATATTAAAGACAGCCGCGCAAGTGGCCAAGCACAATTAAGCAGGCAAATTATGCAGCCTTTCGCTGAGGTCTTAGCCATGAAAACCCAACAAGCGGCCACTTGATTAGAGATCCACCTCTCACTCTGGTGTTCCCACCGCACAGTGTTGGAGGAAGAGACCCATTGCACACCCTCAACTTTCTGTACACTCTGTATCCCTCTTCCTAAACTGTTTACCAATGCTCCTCATCTGCACCCCCTTTCCTACACTGTTTGGCAGGAGTGCAGAGGTGCACAGTGTAGGAAGAGATGCAGGGATATATATGCAGGTGCGGCTTGTATGTGGGCAGAGCACAAGGGGGCCCCCATACTCTTGTATTGCCAGTCCACCCCTGCTCAGGCCACTTGTGAACAACCCTTTTCTGGTTGCATTACAGATATGAGAAGTAATAATGATGCAAACACCAGTAACTGATAAAACGTGCACATTGTTGAAGATATTATTAAGACATTTCTCAAGCTTTTACGTTTCTTATAAAAATCAAGAATAGACTCATAAGAAAAAAAGTTATTCCTACAAGATCAATAGGCCAGGAAGACTATTTAACTAGCAAAATGTAATCCCTTTACTCACAGGATCTAGAAGAGCTTTCCGTACATCTTCTCCATATCTGTTCCTCAAACATGGACCACAGAACTGTCCTTGGACTCCTCGACACTCTGCATTGCGACAGTTTGTCTTTGTGTCTATGGTTTTCTGTCTGCATTGATGGCAGGTAGAACCCTAAACAAGGAAACAGATATAATAAAAACAAAATAATAAACATTGTCCCGTCTAGGACAATAATGTACTGTTGAAAACACATGTGCTACTCACATGCACTGTGTTGTACACTTTCTCCTTCACATTGTCAGCCACGTTCTTCAAGTCATCCTCAGTAATTTCCTCTACTGGACGAATCACATGAGGAATAGTATGGGTACTAAGCCGACTGCTGCGCCGCCTTCTTATTGGTTCTCTCTTTATTTGGAGGGAGAATGATGCAAGTGTTAAAATAGTTTCATTTACAGGAAAATAAATCCAGACTTAAGGATATCGAACAAACTAAAAAGGAAGAAAATAACCGTCAAACAATTCCCAATCACTTTAAATACCTTAGTCATGTGCAGATGCTTTTTACATGATTGAATAATTGAAGCAATAGTTACATCCAGCATCAAAGCAACATTTCACACCTTTAGTGATCCTTTTTTGTTGCACTTGTTTTGTTAATCCCAGTCAAATAAGTAAGTCACCTTAATTCAATGCATGTTAACTCACCCTAATGGAATAAATGGTCCATAAAATGTGTGAAACCCATCAGTTTATGATGCTGGATGTACACTGCTTTTACGACTGAATACCCACCGAATCTGCAAAACATCACCAAGGATTCATGGTGTTTGCCAGAGTAAAAACGGTTACATGATCTCCCTAGCAGCAGTGGAGCATCAGCTTGTGTATGGCCAAGAACAGCTGATGGCCTTCCCTTCATCCCAAACAGAATCTTGCAACCATTGCATGCATTAGGAACAAAGGGAAAGTCTGCTCAAGCAATATACCTGTAGGATTAGTTGCTATAAGGCAAGAGCTACACAATAGTGTCAAGTCTATTATAGCAAACTGTTCAACAGCATAGCTGCTGTAATAAAGCAGTGTACAGCAGGTTTGAGGTGTAGATTATAGGGTCTGTGCCCACTAAACAGTATTTTTTTCCTAGAAACAAAGAGGCATGCAAGACACAATCCTGACAATGCATGTTCTAATGCCTCCTAAAGCAGATCTCCCATACAGCAAGTAGCCCCTCACAAAAGAAAAAGTATGGCGGACGCAAAGAAAAATTTATTAACTATAATCATAAGCTAGTGTAAGCTCTATCCCTCTTCATTTAAATTATGAATGCTTGTTCCGAGTTAGTAACTCAAAGATGCCAGAACAGGGACGGCATAGGGCCAGTTTTCCTGGTACAGATCTACATAAAGGAAATTGTCAAACACCTGATCTGAGACAGTCAGTGACTGCAACAATCTGTTAGTGGTCCGTATGATAAGGCTCACTATACAACTCTACACTAAACCGTTATTTCGTGCTTGTATTAAGGGGTCATTCCATTTAATCAAGGATGTAATATAATGGAGCCTAGTGGACCAAGTCAGCATTGTTGCATTCTCTAGAATACAAGATCAGAAGGCGTGGGAACCCCCTACTAAAGCCAGCAATTCAATATTTAAAATTTGATCAAAGTCAACAGATTACTCACTTCTTTCAATAGCTGATCCTCCAGGCTCTGATAATCATGGTCTTTATCTGGTGAGGAGGGCATCACTGGTCCCATAGAGCGAGTCACACGACGAGCAACACGTTCTGGGTTCCTCCTTGGCTCAGCGGCTACAAGCGACCCTCTGGAACGTCTTGTGTACTTCTGAAGTAAATATTGTATTCAAGAATCAAAACAAAACCCACACCAAAATAGAAATTCACAACTACAGTGAATGTTTAAGAGACTAAAGTGCATTTACCGGAGCCCCGTGGTTCTGGTTATTGGAATCTGGCTCAAGGTGTCCTGGCAATTTCTCCAAATCCGCCATAAGTTTGGCCAGCTGCAAGGTTACAAAACAGATTCATTTTAAATAAGTGGGCCACTGTAGTGAGCTAAAAAAAACCTTGTATAGCCAATATTTTTTTTTTTTAAGAAAAGCAAGTAATTTATAAACACTGGGAATTGGATTCCTATAAAAAAGTAGGCTAAACAACAAGTTAAGAAACTGACTATATAGGAGGAGAAGTCAACTTCTATATGCACAATGGGTTCTACAAAAAAGTAAAGCGACACACGCGGACTCACTAGTCGGATGCTTGTCTGAATTTCTATCATCTCTTGCAAGGCTCATGTCACATTTGTCTACTAAAGAACTGAGACATCAACTTAGTTGCCCCTCTATCTACGCCGTGACGTATGCAGGGTGCCCTAGAACAGCCTCCTCACTGAAGCTCTGGAGTGCAGTGCCTCTTGTAGTCTAATGCAATGTCAAGGATATGATAATAGTTACTGACTAGACACATTGTAGAACATATGTTAGCAAAATCCTCACCTTAGGGGAAACTAATACCGATATAGATATAGGCTGCCACTGTCCTTAAAAGGCTACCTGACTGACACTGGATATTCTCCATCAGTCCGATAGCTCAGGCCCTGCTCTGCATTCATTTAATAATGAAAGCTACTACTGTAATGTGTGGGAGACAGACATCCTAGAAATCATTATTGAACCCCCAATTAGTTTTAGTTTGTCAGTTCCTCCAGGGGCATAAGTAGAAGTCACAGGTCCCCATAGCAAAATTTTGTATGGGGCTCTGTGATTTCCAGCTATGCCCCTTGCAGAACCCACCCGATATCCCAAACAGCCCACCTGAGCGTGACCCTGCAGAGCCCACCATAGACTATGGTGGGCTCTGCAGAATCTCAGGTGGGCTGGTCACACCCTTGCACAGCTCTTACCCATCAGCCCCAATCCACCTGCTCCACGGTTGCTGGACCCTGCCTCTGGCTGTCATTGACTCAGCAGCGGCTGTGAGGAGGAACACACCGCTGCACAGATCACCGACAGGTTGTTCGTGATCTAACAGCAACCTGTTCCTTCTCACACTCGCCAGTGACAGCCAGCAGCCTGAGATGCCATAGCGACCTAGGTGGCAAGCACAGCATCAGGGGGATGTCCTAGCTGGGCCCCCCTGTGCCCCTTAGCGGCCACCTGGGTCGCTATGGTGATTGTTACACCACTGAGCGCCTCGATTGTCTTCTTCCCCTAACATTTTATTTTGCATTTTTGTTAATAGTTTTTTTATGTAAACTATTAAAATGTTTATTTCATTCTGTGTTGTAGTGCCAAATTTTTTAAAATGTCGTGTACATGGAGCAGGATTCTAGTGCCATTTACAAATTTACTAAAACCAGAGCAGACCGGAATCTGGAGCATCTGTGCATAGTAACCAATCAGCTTCTATCTTCAGCTTGTTCAGTTAAAGTGACATTAAACACTCAGATTTTTTTACATAAACCAATACTGTAATGTGTGCTTTACTGTAATCCATGGTTGTTTCCCTTCTCTTTGCTGCTCTTCCTTTTAAATCCGTATCTCTTCTCATGCTTGGGGAGAACTTCCCTTTGCAGCTGAGTGCCTCTTCCTGTAGTGCTGGCTCAGGTTGCAAACCTACACACAGACACCATGTATCCATTTCAGAGACAAGGCAGTCTGCTGCAAAACAGAAGTTCTGCCCAGCATGAAAAGAGATACAGATTTAAAAGGAAGAGCAGCAAAGAGAATGGAAACCATGGATTACAGTAAGGCACACATTACAGTATTGTTTTATGTTAAAAAAATCTGAGGGTTTAATGTCACTTTAAGCTTTAAAAAGAAAAAAAGGTTAGGAGGTAGATTAGCCATCATGCACTAAGTTATGAAAGCCTGGCAACCTGTCAATAGTTTCTATATTTCTTCCAGAACAGGCTACCAGCCAACTGGTTCATGCACAAAGCACTTAATACAGTCAGTATACTATGCAAATGATGGATTTGCCAGCATTGGTACACACCATGGCTTTGTTATCCTCGATGTTCTTGGCTCTTCTCTGCATAAATTCATTTGGTGGCGGCTCCTCCTCAGAATCACTAGATGGGACCACCGGAGGCTCCTTTGCCTCCGATTCTGAAGCGGATGAGTGAGCATGGTGCTCTTCAGTCTCCTCACTGCTGCTGTCAGAAAAGTACTCAACCTTCTTCAGTGCTACTCTCAGGGTGTACTTGTTTCCTCGTGGTGGCTCAGAAGAGTTTGATGACTTTGGCATTGTGACCTACAAGAGCAAAATTTGACACAAGCAGAAGCAACAGTGCAGATATTTTATTTTACAGCATTTTATTTAACAGCATTTCAGGACAAATAGTTAAAACATCAGCAACCAGGAGAGGTACACAATGGCAGTCTAGATATGACTTGTGCTGGTGAGATATAAACACAGTATTCTCACATTTTCTTCATTTCAAATGGGAATAGTTAAACCCGTGTCAGATTTTTGCCATCCCATCTCCTACTGGGGAGATTTCACTTCCTGTGGGGAATAGGAAGAGGAAAAAAAAAAAATTATAGGGAAATCTGTTCAGACAGGTATCACCTGAACAAGTGTCCCCAGTGGAAGACTGCCCCTCTTCCTGTTCAGGCAATCTACTTAAATTATGGACTTTCAGCCCCAGAAAAAGGTCACCAAGACAAATACAGTCCCCGAGTTACATATGACTCCTACTTACATACGGAGGCTAATACCCCTGCTGTACAGCAGGGGTAGTTGTAATGTTACCATGCCAACGAGGAGTGCCCGCCTTTCTGGCTCTGGTTCGTAGTGCTGTACGTACATTACAGGAAGCTCTCTTGTTAAGACGTGCAGACAAGGGATTTAATCTCACTTCCTGTCCTTGAGACCACAGGAAGTGAGAGGAAATCTACCCCTAGGAAGGGAAATTCACTCCTGTAAGATTTATCATGGGATAAAAATGTCTCCACTGAAGCTAAACCAAAAATTTTCAAAATCCAATTGTCACAGGGACAGAAAGGGAGGTGAAATCTTCTGAACAGAGGCACGCACAGCAAAACAAACTTTACAGGGGGGTTAACCCTTCCGTATGCTATCCCAAATTTTTTTATTTTTGGCTGGAGTTACACTTAAAAACTTACATACAAATTCAACAAACCAACAATTCCTATCTTGTTCGTAACCCAGGGACTGCCTGTACTAAATCTCCCCGGTAGGGATGAAAAGTAGTCTGAGGTGGTTTACACCATTCCTTCTCTATCCAAAGTTTTAAAGTTCTGGGTTTAGATACACTTTAAGGCAGTAAAAACCTTTTGCCCTCTTGATTGCTCAGTTATTAAAATGGTGCACGCCAAATGTATTTGTTTGTGGACGTTTTGGTGCCCTGGCAGCACATTCATTTGCTAGGCTGCCTCAACAACATGCAGGTTTTTTTATGCACCAGTTTGCAAATGGCCCCTTAAAACTAGCCCTAAAAAAGGTAACTCCCTTATATCTAGGCTTACTGATTCCCCTTTTATTTTAATTGGCTCCTACCTGCACTCTGCCCCAGGGGTGAAAAAAAAGGCACACACACTACAGCAGATCCATGATGCTGCCAATTGTGAAACATCTTAGAACTGTCAGCCTGCAACCAGTGTCACTAGCAGGATCTCCAGGTAAGAAGCCTTACAATAGACTAAAAAAAAAAAAAAAAAAAAAACAAATCTGCTTAATCTGGGATCCTTGGATTACACACTATTAACCAGCAGATTTTCACTGCCCTGTCCTCAATTTGATTCTAGTTTATGGTTTTGGACCTAAAGCCCAACCCCAGCTAGCTTACCTTCCCCATTTACATTTCTCTCCCCCATTCACCCCCCCCCTACTCTATCCATTCTGACCCCCCTTTTATTTTGAGCACTTCTTATCCTTTTTCCCACTGTAATCGCAGACTTCCCCACAATGTTTATGCCTAGTTAACATTACACATCACAGCACACTGGATGCCACCTTTGGTCACTACACTGCTATACAGGGACCAGAATGGAATATATATATATATTTGTGGGGGGTGTAGTGCATAAATATACCTGAATCACATTACTGCAATGCATGACATGGTAGGTAATTGCTAGCTATCGGGGCATAAATGGAGCTAAAAATTTCCCATATAGAACGATATATTAAATGCATACTCAGCTCTAAAAGCCCTCACATGCTAAACATCTAGAACCTACTTACAACCTTATAATACATTTATAACAAACTACAGACCTTCATACAAATTGTCTACAAATACCAATTACCTTACAAATTCCTATATAGACCACCTACTCTTCGTGCCTTCCTTTGCCTCTCACAGCACCTTGCCTCTAGGACTATCAGATGGACCACTACCTGTTGTGTGTTTATATATTAGAAACCTGCTACATGCTAATTAGGGAAATGGGTGATTGATAACAGCTGGGTTGGTTTGGGGTTATACACAAGAAGGAATGTGCATTCTGCAAAGGGCACGCTAGGTGGCAGCACATACACACAGGTGCAGTTCCTAAGCAGAAAATGATGTGTTTGTAGCCAGGTAAAAAATAATCGGCTTCTTTGGCCTCCCAAAGTTCTTCAAATGTATTTTGAAGACATGCAATTCATTAATTGTTAATCATGTTAATTTAACACTGGCAGATTAGTGCAGTTAGAATATACCCAAAAATGTTATATTAACCTATAACCCTCTATAGCAGTGGTTCCCAACCTTTGCTATGCCCTGCATCCCTAGGAAATGTTTGATTTATGTTTGCATCCCCTGTCTCCCCTGCACTCCTCAGTCCTTAGCATTATATATGGGGAAGTCAGTGGCAATGAGGGAGGTGTTTGATTGGCTCGATGAAGTGGGGATAAGCATGGGATTGGCCAAGTAAATGTAAGCGATGGCGGCAGGCACAGTGCATGTGAGCTGAGAAGCCCTGAGCGGTGAAATACTTAATGAACTTTTGGGATTGTGAATTTATGAGTGAAACAATATACAATGATTATGTCAGATTTTGTGTCATAAGGATTTTAAAAGTAATATTATGACAATCAGTTACTTACTTTACTCATATGCTAATGGCTAACTGGCCGAGTGATGACTTGTGACTCACCAATAAGGGACACAAGCTGCTCTTTGTCGTACTCCCCAATCTCGCACTTCTCGGGGGCTCCCCAGGTTGGGAACCACTCCTCTATGGTTATTCTGCTATGTTTAAAAAATATATTTGTTTTATTCATTGATGGCCAGGTGTCAAGAGCATGCCAAGTGCTCCACATTTCTTACAGGAGTGTTCGGTTATTAAAAGGAGATAATGACTATTGTGGCTTATCTCCTCTGTGGAGCGGTTTATGTAGCGTGATGAGGAGTGGACGTGAGTGGAGGTGATCAGAGCTGTGGCTAGGGATTCCTGCGGCAAGAACCTGTGGATTGTTGCGGCAGGCAGCCCAAGTGTGTCCGTACAGATGCAGCCGCTGTGCCTGCTCACATTAATGACAGGCTGACAGCACCCACATCTGTCCGTGGCTGTCCTCATGTAATCGTATATGGAATTATTACCTGCAGATTGGATGAGATGTTTGTCCCTGGAAGCTGAGAGATTGCGTCAAGGGACAAGCATCTCTCCCAATCCGCAGGTAAAGGTAAATGAGTAAATGATCTTCCCAGAGGTGGGGATAGCAGGGATCGAGGAGAAAAACAGGAATTATG
The DNA here is from genome assembly GCF_000935625.1 of Nanorana parkeri. Taxonomy (NCBI): domain Eukaryota; kingdom Metazoa; phylum Chordata; class Amphibia; order Anura; family Dicroglossidae; genus Nanorana; species Nanorana parkeri. The sequence continues at coordinate 884,779 of NW_017306496.1, forward strand.
TCAATATGATGTAGCAAAATTATTGGCTGTGCGGTGGGGATGGAGAGGCTGTCACCAGTCCCGCAGAATGTGCTGCAGGCACCGCCGGGTAGCACATTCTGCTGTGTGAGGACCCTCTCCTCTTAGCCCCGCCCCCTGGCCGACGAGGAAGAGGGCCCTGCAGGAGAGGAAAGGTAAGTTTGGAGTGGGAAGGGGGGGCGCGGGGAAGTGTGTGGGGGATGCTGGTGAAATCTTGTAGTCAGTGGAGTCACAAGGGGGGTGCGGGGTGTGCGGCCCGCAGCAGGGTGCCACCATTGGAGGTGTGACTTCAAAATTAGTCATTTTGGTGTCACCCCCTATGAAATGTCAGGCACTCGGTCGTGGACCGAGAGCCCGACAGTGTCAGGAGAGAGGAGGGGACCTGGCGGCATACCTGCCGGGTGAACGTCCCCTCCTCTCTCTGCCGGCGTCCATCACCAAGATGGCCGCCGGCAGCATCAAAAAGACCAGTGCGCATGTGTGATGACGTCATCGCACACGCACGGCAACGTCACACGTGTGCATGATGACGTCATGGCGGGGTGACACCCAGCCTCGGGATGCCACTGCTTGTAATGCTGACTTTTATTATAATGTATTGCTGGGACTTGCAGTCCCGCATAGCTGGTGGTATTCTGCATTGCTGTATGATGATTACACAGCAATGCAGAATAGCACCAACTATGTAGGACTACAAGTCCCAGCAATTCATTATAGTGGGGTGGGGGGGGATGCTGGTGGTATTCTGCATAGCTGACTTTTATTATAATGTATTGCTGGGACTTGTGGTCCCGCATAGCTGGTGGTATTCTGCATTGCTGTATGATCATTATACAGCAATGCAGAATAGCTCCAACTATGTAGGACTACAAGTCCCAGCAATGCATTATATTTTTAGGTAGGCATACACCAGTGACAATACTGGGCATTTTCACGAGTACTCATACTCGTGAAAATGCCCCAACACTAAACGCAGATACCGGTGTTCTGTCTAGAACGCCGACGTAGTCGAATTTGCCGACCTCAGCATCTACGTTTGCGCACAGACCAGTATTATCGAGGAAACAGGGAATTATTTACAAAGTATTTCGTTCAAATTGTTAATTGTGACTGTTAATAATATTCAATCCGTCATTTACTGCCATGGACGGCATATTATTAACAGTCACAATTAACCATTACATATGAATACTTTGTAAATAAATGCCGGTTTCCTCGTTAATCCCGTCTGTATGTAAGCACAGATACTGGGTTGGCGTTCTCGACAGAACACCGGCACTAAAATTTTAAACAAGCGGCTGCCTGAGGTCTCGCGCATGCTGGGGACCTCGGCAGCCTTCCTGTTAAAGGAGAACTATGGGGTTAAGGCTTTTCTCCATAGTTCTCCTAAGGGTAACGGGAGGACACAAACTAGCGTCCTCCCGTCACCCTAAGCTCTGTATACCGCGAGCTGTAGCTCGCGGTATACTGACACACCGCAGTATACCGCGAGCTACAGCTCGCGGTATACTGAGATGCCGCAGCTGAAATGGATCCCAACAATTATGTCTGGATCCGCCCAGCTGCGTGAGTGAAAGCTGGCTCTGCCTATCTAGAGGCAGAGCCAACTGTACCCGCCCCGTCCCCGTCCTGCCAGTCAGCGCTGGCGGATCGGAGCGGGAAGAGGGAAATCCAGCCCCTCCCCTGTCACGGCAGAGAGCGGTGACAGGATCGAGAGGTGAGCGAACGCCGGTATGTGTTCGCTCACCTCCTGATCTACTGAGCCGACCTGTGACAGTCTCATTGTCACAGGTCGGCTAGAACTATGAGGATGAGTGGAAAGCACTCACCTCATAGTTCTCCTTTAACCATGCGGTGCCATGGTGGTTGGGGGGGACCTTCATGGTTTCTTGCACCGGCGCCCTGAAGGTTCTAGTTACGCCTCTGCCCTGGGTCCTATGGAGCCACCCTTGTGGGTGCTAGTAAGCTGTGTGTGTCTTCACAAACACACAGCACAGCAAGGCAAGCCACTCCCCACTCCTCCTTTCTCCCTTCTTCACTAGAAGATGGACAGCTGCTAGAGACTCCTCTGTCCCTTGTTCAGGGAAGCCGAGCTGAGACAGTTGGAGCTGTTCAGAAACATGAGGATTGTAAGTGTTTGGGCCAAAATGTAAAGAAATCCTTTGCTGGGCATATTTGTTTGATCCGGATTTATTATTGAAAAGTCGAAGGTTTGAGAGTTGAATACTAATTTAAACACAGATCATAATGGAAATGTACACTGTCACATTAGAGCCAAACTCTATGCAGATATAAAAGACACACATGAATGCAGCTTTGTATTTAATAATACATATTTAAATATGTTAAGTGCATGCAGTGTACCTACCTGAATCTTGCCAGGTATGACCATCATGCAATCCCTGTAGTGTCCTTGGCAAGGAGCCAGTCGGATCTGCTGCAATGCTGATAGGAGGAGAGAGTAGAGTGACAGGGAGATAATATCAGTGTGCATTCTCCTTTTGCTGTCCATTCATGGTGATGAGGGTTGGGGGGCTTGTGTAACTCAACTGCAGCAGAGGAAAATCAGGTTTTTTCCCCCTGCCAAACTGTGTGGCAGAACTGTGTAAATCTTAGGACTACATTGACAAAAGACACAAGGTCTGATCAGCAGTTACCAGGCCTCTGCATATTGCTGTGATATCGTACCCCTGAGCTACTACCATATAGTATTCAAGGCATGTACATCAGTAATGGTGAAGCCAAATAAGTGCATCACTGCCACAAAACTGGTGAGTGGCTATAGCGCAGATATTGGTCAAACCAATTGGAGGCTCTGCATCCAAGATAGTCTTAGGATGAGAGATTCACTTTATTACTGAACTTTGAACATTTGCTTATTTGGGTTCTTCAAAAAACAAATTCATATAAGAAAGACAGACACGCCTTTGAGTTAATGCACACTGATTTTTGCACATATTTTTTAATTAGATTCTGTTATCAGGAACACAAAATGTCAGGTCCCTCCCTTTCTCAGTGTTCCCAGAACAGCACTCCCCCAACATACCGCTATGGCCAAGTTACGCCCCTTGTTTCGTATCCTTGAGAAGTTTTATTCTCTCATCTCAGACCTGCCAGCTAAGGTTAAAAGAGAATCCAAAAACAAGGACATTATCTCCAGGCATTAGGCATGAGATTGGTTATGTTAAAGAGGAGACAGCTCCGGTAGAACAGAGGATTTCTAATAAACATAACAATTCATCAGGTTAGCAGGTGCAGTTGTGGATGTTCTGGAGCCAGGGATAAAGAACATAGTTACTACCTTATCACGCTACTTCTGCATCTGATAGGAATGGCTCAGGGAGAATTACATGTCCTAGCATACTTGATCATTCTTACTCTTTCTCCGACAGGTAAGGACTATTAGTGGACATACAATGATGTGGTATGTGATCCTTTATAATGTAGCCTCTGCTCTCCCGATATTTGTCCATCCAGATGGAATCTCCTGTGCAATGTACGAGAACACCTCTTTTCCTGTTGGATTTCCTATGGCGAAATTTGGGAATATAAAGGAACCAGGAAGGGTACACTGTTATAACAGCAACTGTTGTATGGGAGTATGGATTATCCACCATGGAGAGCTGCAACCTGTTGTACTAGGTGAGTATATATGTCATGAAAAGTCATAACTAACTGCCATTCTTCTCTATTGCTATGTGTAGATTCTAGGCTTAGTGGGTCCATTCCGATATTAATTTCCTTTTTTTTCATTTTATTGATGAACATTTCATGCCCAAACTCTGATGTTGGGTACGAGCTGAGCTACAAAGGTGATTAAATCACTTGGCTTGTGAGGGTGTGATCACGCCATGTCCATTGAAATACATTATTCTGCAAACCACCGGCACATGTATGGTATGAACAGGGCAGAAAGAAAAGAATGGTTTTGTCTGTACCCTGTTCACACAATACATGTGCGGTGGTATGCAAATAACGGATGGGGTGTGAAAAACTTTAAGAGAGTTTAACTGCTTGCTGGTAGTCACCTCATTTTTCAGTACAATAATCAACAATCAGTGAAATATCTCAGTAGCCAAGAAATGTCATTATCCGTAAAGGTCTAGGTTAAGTTGGCCATACACTGGTAGATTTTAATATAGATGTGCACACAAAAAATCTCATTAGTAATAATGCCTCATAATGCCATCAGAGACTTGACGGATGGTGTTTACAATGTTGTGTTGTATTCACATTTGATTTCGGAATAAGTGGGTTTCCCAAACTACATTAGCTATTAGAATTTTGCTTGTTTGAGAAAAAATTTACATTCTGCTGTTCAAATTTTTTCAACTGCTGTGTGATCAAAAACAATCATTGATTTGACCCCTTTACATAAGAATTGCATTTATTCAAGAAAAACTTTGATTCTTTTCTACTGGTGTATGTTCAAAACCGTTCAGGGGAGGAACTTCCGCTGGTGGTGCAGCCGGTGCTTCTGCAGCGGGGCCTCAGCCTGGGTGGGCCCAGCAGACCCAGGCAAGGTAGGACAAGAGATGGTGGGGGGTCGCCTGCCGACCGTCCGGCCGCACTCCCAAACGGCCGCACGGCAGTGGGATCGGAGTGAGGCAGAGCAGCCTGCAAGCAAACAGTGTGGCAGCGCTGGTGCCTCGGCTGGGGGGACCCAGCAGCTTCCTGATCACACAGCCTGCCGCCTCTCCCAGCTACATGGTGTTCCCGCCACGAAGGAGGGGGTGAGGTGACTGCTTTTATCTTCTGTATGTGTATGTAAGTTCTGTGACATGTTTAGTAGTCCTCTATAACTGATCGAGTTATTCTGCGTTTCTGTTGAGAGTATTGCTGGAAGTTGTGGTCCCCTATAGCCGTTACCATTCTGCATTTCTGTGGGGAGCATTGCTGGGAGTTGTAGTCCCCAATAGCCGTTACCATTTTGCATTTCTTTAGAGAGTATTGCTGGGAGTTGTAGTTCTCTATATCCGTTACCATTCTGCATTTCTTTAGAGAGTATTGCTGGGAGTTGTAGTTCTCATATGCATTACCATTCTGCATTTCTGTAGAGAGTATTGCTGGGAGTTGTAGTCCCCTATAGCCGTTACTATTCTGCGTTTCTGTCGAGAGTATTGCTGGAAGTTGTAGTCCCCTATAGCCGTTACCATTCTGCATTTCTTTAGAGAGGCTTGCTGGAGGGGGGGGGAATCTTGCACCAGGGCCCATTGTTCCACTGAAACCGATCATCAATCTGACCCCATTATCTATTACAAAATCAATGGAATGTTCCGGAAAAACATTTTTTTATCAAAATTCTACAGGTGTATGGCCAGCTTTAGACTTGAGCTGTGACCCCTACTGACAATAGTATAGGAATTCGGGACTGTATACATCACTAGTCCCCAAGCAAAGACATAGGAACCACATATACAGTATGTCTCATCTTTCTCTGAGTTGGCTCCCAACACTCTCTCTCCCCAGCATTAAATGTCTTTTAACATTAAGAGAAAATGCAGTACATAATGGCAATGGCTCTATTCACAGCACTATGTGTGTACTGCCACATGCTGCCATCCGTCCTGGTTGGACAGCATGTGGACATTCTGAAAAAAAAGCAGCCTCATTGATGCCTGCTTGTAAAGTCCCCAAAAAAAATTCTTTAACCCCTTCATGACTGAGGACTTTTTTTCATTTTTTTGTACCCATGTTATATTCCACATTTTAGGCCTGAAAATTACTTAAAACCCCCACACATTATATATTTTCTGAATGCCAAGACCCTATAGAATAAAATAATTTTTGGAATCCAACCTCAGAGTCTTGTTACAAAGTCGTTTGATGCATTTGTGAATAGTTATATTTTGACCCTCTGTGTGATGTGCGGCACTTGATGGCAATGTGCTATGGCAATGTGCTCAAGCATTGCTTCTGTCACACATGCATATTATCATTACTAAAATGTTTTGCTTTTTTTTATAGCAGTTGCCCAGGGCAACCAATCAGCTTCTCTCTTCAGTTTGCTTAGTTGGGATTTGAAAATGAGCAATAGAAGCTGATTGGTTGCAATGCAAATCTGCTCCAGTTTTGATAAATTCCCCCCTGTATATATAATAACCACCATAATGACCGTATATTGACATTATGGTATCTGTAAAAAGCATTTCCTTTGATGTCTGCTCAGAAATGTTTTTTTCTTAATTGTGGGTATGGAGGAGCATTTGATTGTGCGGAAACACTGATCCAAAAACACTGTACCAGTTCTGTCACATTTCTATGGTGTAAGCTATGACTTGAGTGACTTGTAGCAGCAACTCATAGCTTGCAAAAGGCGCCTTCTACTACTCCTAGCAGGGATGGAGTAGAGAGTGATTATGTGTTGCTGTGGAAGGGGAAAAAGATTAAAATGAACCCATTGTTGTTCCCTGGATTGGCAGGCCCTCTTCAAGGTCTAGTTCCCATTGGGTTTGGTATCGGGGCTGTTACCCAACCTTACCAAACTGCCCATGCATTTATTAAAGGAGAACTATGAGGTAAGTGATTTCCACTCATCCCCATAATTAGAGCCGACCTGTGACAAAGAAGCTGGCACAGGTCGGCTCTATCAATCGGGAAGTGAGCAGAAACATGCAGCTGATCCGCTCACTTCCTGATCGTCTGCCTGCAAGGAGCGGTGACCGTCAGTCATTGCTCCCCGCAGGGATTCCCCTCTCCAATCCTCCAGTGCTGAGTGGAGAAACAGACAGGGGAGGGGACGGGCACAGCTGGCTCTGCCTCTAGATAGGCCGAGCCCGCTGTGGCGCTGTCACTCACCCAGCTGGGTGGATCTCGACTGTATTGTCGGAATCCGTCCCGGCTGCGGCGCTCTCAGTATATCGCGGGCTAATTCTGAGCTTTGGGTCATGGGAGGAGGTTAGTATATGTCCTACCATGACCCTAAAGAGAACTATGGGAAAAACACTTACACCATAGTTCTCTTTTAAGTACTGACATGTGTTTGCGATGTGTTTAAGCGACAATTGAAAGGCTTTTTGTAGGCCTGTCAGCGGCTAGTGGTGTTAAAGTGTGTTAATAGCCATGGATAGAGAAGGGAATAGTTAGAACCCGTGCCTGTTTATATTTTGCTTTCTGTGTCCCTTTAGGGAGATTTTCCTTTACTTCCTGCCACGGAGATGCATCAGTAAGTGAAGAAAAATCTCTGCAAAGTGAGGGAAATTCCTTTCTTCTCCTCAGGGCAACCAGTATCACTAATGGAAGATTTCCCCTCACCTCTTGTTTTGGTGACAGTTCTAAAATGTTTGATTTACCATTGCTTTCCATCTTCTTGTTACAATGGTCATCGTAATTGAGGGTGAATCTCCCTAGGGGTATACATATGGCCATGTATTGGTTGTAATATGCTTTAACCATTGCTCTGGTAACATAGAAAATCTACACTGTATCCTTTTGTAACACACTTTGCTATACAGGCTTTAGGGAGGCCTTTCCATCAGCTTCCATTACAGGTGACAGGAAGTATCTACAGACTTCAAAACTTTCCAGTGTTCAAATGCAAACATTTACCTCAAAAGTACATGTCTACCAACCCTACCCTCTTGCCGCCTGAGGGTTGGGGGGATTTGTGTGGGCAGGGGGTGCAGGTCCTGGGGAGGGGGGTTGACCGTGGAGTGTGCTGGCGGTACAGGTCCAGGGAGGTTGGGGGAGCGGTGCCTCTGTCCGGCGTCCTGCCCAGCTCACTGATGTCACTGGTTGATAGGAGCTAGGCAGGATTCCAGCCAGAGCGTCCCGCTCAGCTCCTGACAACCAGTGATGTCAGTTTGCTGGGTGGGACACTGACCAGAGTGTCACAGGTTGCTAAGAGCTCTGGGACACTCTGGCCAGAAAGGGGTGGCAAACATACCTGCGCCCTCCTCCCCCCATGTAACCCAAAGAGATGGTGCTTGAGGCAACTGCCTCAGGCTGTCTTATTATAGGGGCAGGCCAGTGTACCAGCACATTCACTTACACTTGAAGAGTAAACATTTAGGAAATACTTTACTTCCCAACTACCAAACACCCACTATTTAGGGCCGATTTACACCAGAACCGCTGGGGGTGCGCTGACTCCCTTTAAAAGCGCAGACTCAACTTACTGAGAATGCAATAAGCCTTGTTTTCAATTGCCTCAGTTCATTGCATGCAGCTTTTTTTTCCACACAGCGTGGTGCAACGCCATACAACTGCATCACACCATGCTGTGGCTGAAGAACTGAATAAAATGTCACGTGTGACTTTGGAATAATGGTCTAAAAAAAGTGAACAGTGTGATGCGCCAGCACATCTGCACTGTTTCTCTCACCGAACACCAAAGGAGAACTTCGGGAGTTTAAAGAACGTACCCTTGCAGTGGGGCTTCCTCCTCACTGCAAGGGGTTAGGTGCTCATTTTGTCTAAGGGGCACAAATAAAGCAGATTTACTCACCTGATCCTCGGTCCTTTGGTGGTCAGTGCTCATCCCTCTCCCCCTCAGCTCCGGCTTGGGAATATCCCTTGGAGTCCCCATGTCTAATGCAATCAATGGACCTGCATTAGACATGATGACATCAGCAGTCCTTAGATCTCCGGAGCCCAGGGGAGAAAGGGCTGTAGGGAACGGTCTTTTGACAGCGGGCCCGAGGATCAGGTGAGTGTATCTGCAGTGGGGGATGCAGGGGGGTTGTTTTTAAACTCCATGCAGGTGTTTTTCATCCATTGTGGTACATTGGCAGCCCTTTCATAATACATGGGCTGTTTTAACGCACTTCAGATTAATGTGTGTGCATCACCACAACAGAACTTTTTAGTGTGAATGAGTCCTACAATCTGTGTTGGAAAAGAAACTTATCAGCTACAAATCTTACTGATTTCTCTGGCAGTTTCTATCAGATTACAAAGTTGCTGCTGTAGCCGGCTGTATAACATTTGTATGCAGTTATAAATCATTAAAATAACTATCACCAGAAGCAAGAATGGACAACATAAATGAGTTACTTCAGCTGGCAACTTTGTCATCTGCTTGATAGGTTGTTAAAGAACAGACATCACAGCTACAAGCCCCCAGGACTGATATGTGTCAGCAGCCTTTCTATGGGATTCAATTCTTTTTTTTTTTTTCAAAAACATTTATGGGAATGATTTTATGGCTGCTACAGATTGCTGCTGCAAATTCCCGGTGTGATGTAACCCTAAGTAATTAGTTTCCTCATCCCTTATAGATGATAGAATTATTTAAAAAAAACCTGCATTTCATGTGTGTTAGTCCACAGAACTCCAGCCTGGTAGGTAATTAGACAATGTAAATACATACATGTAAATTAAAAAAGCAAAAGACTCACGCTCCAATTCCACCAGACTGCAGATCAATACAGACATCTGGTGCAGGCTACAGTGTACTCCCACCCGTCAAACAATATCTCTCCAATCAGCCGCACAAAACCGAGGTCCATAAAAATCCAACTTTATTGTTGAAATTCCATGCAAAGTTTAAAATACAAGGTATACACCACCATGGTATCTCTACCACTCAAATGCCTCTCACGCATTTCACCACCTGGGCTTAATCATAGAGACCTCTTAGGACAGTTACGAGGGCACAAATACAGGCATACAGTGGAACTTACACATGCGTGTGTAAATGCCGGGACCACGTACAGAGTTTTCTGTCCATACACAAACGCAGAAGCTGGGCCTCCCGGGAGATGCAAATACGGCGTATTTTACAGTGTGTGCCACTGCCTGTATGTGCGCCAGTGTGCATGAGCCCTTACTCAGCATCATCAGGTTGTTTAACCACTTCGCATCTGGAGCAATTTTTGTGCACACATGTTAAAATCTAATTTTTTGGCAAGAAATCTGCTTAACAAACAATTGTATATTTTCTGAAAGCAGAGACAATGTCAAATTTAAAAAAAAGCTATTTGCAATTTTTTAAGTCGCACGATATTTGCACAATTGTTTATCAAATCGATATTTGTAGGAAAAAATACACTAAAATGAATATGTTAGTGAACATAACCAGATGTCAGGGATCGGAACACCTCCAGGTGGCGCTGGAGCAGATCTGGCAGTTGCAGTGTTCCCCTGCAGGTGTCTCCAGGCAGCCATTGGCTGTCAGGGACCTGAGCGTCTCCAGGTGGCACTGTGACTCTGGAACCAGGTCCTGCACTTCCAGGGCTCACCTGCAGGTGTCAGCAATTAGGCACCACCTGACGCTGTTCTGGGAGGGTATTTAATCCCTCCCTGCAGTGAGCCTGGTGTCACAGTATTGTCGCCATTACCTGCTTCTTGTGACCTGGTTCCTGTAATCTGTTTCCTGCATCCTGGTGCCTCCTTGTACCCTGATCATTGGTCCGTGGCTCCACTCGTGTTGCCTTGCTCCCCAGGTTCACTTGCCCTGTTACTTTTTGTGTGTGATTATGTTGTTTTGCATTTTAGTTGGCTATTATTAGTTGCTTTTGGTTACTTGTTTTCAGTGTGTTGAATAAACTATATGCTCATAAGCATTGTCTGGTGTGCTCACACATTTCATCCTCCCGTATAGATACCTGTACGTGGTGTGGGGACACCTGTGCACGGTATCCTGACACCAGAATATAATACCCAATTTGTTCATAAATGATGGGGTTGTTTCAGGTAAATAGATACCAAACACTTGTGTGCACCTATGAAATGGCAAAAAACAACAGTACCCAAAGTTTTTTAAACATTTTTTTTTCTTTTTACACTTAACTTTATTGCTACCACATATAGGGCTAACGAGCACAGAGTAAGTGACAGGTGTTCTTTATGGAGATATCAGGGGTCTATTAGACCAATAATGTCACCTATGGACCCCACTGAAGCTAATGAAGAACAGATCATGCTTCACCAGCTTCTTCTCTAGCGATAGCAGCAAGGGAAATGACAGGCTGAAACCGGAAGTGACTAAATCATCATCACCTTCGGTTTCAGTAAGCAGAGAGGAGATTGTCCACTGGAACTTCGCTGATCTCCCTCTGATCCAGCTGCACACACGTGTCATGCAGTGGAGCCCAGGATAGCTGGCAGCGTAGGGGGGAGCACACTATTTGGCAGCAGAGCGGCCCAAACACTAAAGCCATCAGTTGGCTGAATAGAACGGTACCAAGATCAGCAGGCGTGATTCTGGTATAACCACTTCAGGACTGCACAGTTTATAACCGTATTGTGGTCCTAAAGTGGTCAATCACTGCCCAGCGAGCAGGCAGGTAGGTAACAGAAGAAACTACATAGCTGAACTGGAGGAAAGTAGTCTTAGGCCTCATGCACATGGGCCTTCTGTGTTAAACGCAAGTTTTCTCAGAAGTATTAACAACTTTTATGCTTCCCAGATCACTTTTTTCTATGTTTACATGTTCCTGGGTTTTAGCTGTGTTTACACGTATTTAGCCATGTCAAACCAGGCTAAACCGTCCTGTAAAACCAGCCTAGACGCTGCTGAAGGTCTATGGGCACATTCAGCCATAGCAAAGCATTACATGCTTCCTTCAGGTGTGCTTACATTGAACTTCAAGTGTACCAGGACTAGGGTTGCCACCTTTTCTTCAAGCGAAACCCGAACACTCTAGCAAAGCTCAGACATTTTTTGGGACAAATGAATCGCAGCTTATTCATAAGTAAATAGCGCCACACATTCATATGTAAATATCACAGTCCAGACTATTTTCAGTGGGGGGGCCAGTAGCCCATATCTTAATTTTGGTTGCCCCTGTCTGCCTGACATCTTGTGTCTGGGTTTCTGCTGCCATGAAACCCAGACACAGCATTCAAAACCCGGACTGTCCGGGTGAATCCTGGACAGGTGGCAACCCTAACCAGGGTGTGCATGGGGCCTTATCTGCCTTGCCTGTGAAGTGTGATTTTACAGGGCTGGCTGAACAGAGTCACAAATCCTTTGACAAGTAAAACAGGATGTGCATTTCAGATTTTATTAAGCTATTTTTCAGCTTTTTTTTTTAGCTATTTCCACTTTACCTTCACACTGTTTTTTTCAGTATTGTACATTTAAGTGTCATGTTTGTCCCTTCTTACAGGCTGCTTTCCATCACATGCTGTGTGCAGGTTTGAGGTCTGTGCCCCCACGTACCAGGATGCCAAATATCACTGTTTATGTTCTTCAGACATGTGTAATGCCAATATTACCATTTCACATAAAACCACCACTCGTGAGTATGTGCATATTGCAGGGGAGGGGAGGGGGATTTAGGGCATTTCTATTTAGTAATGTGCAGTGCTTGCAGGGAAGGATTGTTTATGGATTGCACTGAATGTTCAGATCACAGTGACACTGGGGGATCCTCTCTTTATTCAAAGTGCACTTCAGAGTAGAAAAACATCAAAGACCCCATGCCAATGAGGCTATTAGCTGTGCCTGTGGATTCCTGCGGCAAGAACGGCAAGATTGTTGTGGCGGGAATCCCAGCCGGCTCTGCAGAGATGCGGGATATCTAAATTTGCAAAGGTGTCTGGTGCAGGCAAAGTGGATTTTGATATCCTCTGTAGCTGTTGAGGAATAGATACTGTAAATGAAACTTTCTGTGCTCAGAGTTAAGCCTTAGGGTCCCGTCACACCATCCAGTGCTTTCATTGTACAGTCCCGTAGCATGAGCACACTGGATCGCATAAACAAAGCATTACCGTACATGGTAATAATCTAATACCCACCGAACATGGTAATAATCTAATACCCACCGAACATGGTAATAATCTAATACCCACCGAACATGGTAATAATCCAAAAGCCACCGTACATGGTAATAATCTAATACCCCACCGTACATGGTAATAATCTAATAACCACATACCCACCGAACATGGTAATAATCTAATACCCACCGAACATGGTAATAATCCAAAAGCCACCGTACATGGTAATAATCTAATACCCCACCGTACATGGTAATAATCTAATAACCACCGTACATGGTAATAATCTAATACCCCACCGTACATGGTAATAATCTAATACCCACCGTACATGTATACCTGTACATAATGTTCAGTTTTTATACACATACATACAATAGGAAATTATGATCCCTTGTGTTCTGGGTGTGATTACACAGACGGGGTGGCTTATCACTGTGAAACACAGGTGTTGTTTGGGGGAGGAAAGATGTGTCTTTGTCTCTGACTGGGTCTCTTATCAGCTGAACCAAAAAGATGCGCACACTGGAACGTCTCCTGTGATTGGACGACACGTGAGAGGGAGCAACCGAGGAATGCAAGCAACTCCAGTAAGGGACTGACCACAGACTCTGATGTCAGTTATAAAATATGTATTAGATACGAATGGTCACGGTCACTCCAGTGAGGTAACGAATGATTGTGACAAATGTGATACTACACTGACATCATTCAGTTATAATTGCCTGATGTTATCATTGTGCAAAGGGTTAAAGCCCTAAATGTTGCCATGCATGGCTTGATTTTCAAGCTGAACAATTCCCCCATACTCCTGACTATTCTATTCAGGCAGCTGCAGCTGGCAAGTACTGCTTCTGATAGGACGTATTCACTGTTTGTTTGATCATTCTCAACCGGGGTCAGTTGATTTTTAAATATGGTTACCATTTGTCCCCATTTTGAGGGGTCTGCCCCTGGGAAATGGGGGTTACTGGAGATGTCCCTGGCCGCCTGGTGCTGCAGTGCGGGCATGTCGTGGTGCCAGTCACCCAGGCCAGGGGTGTCCCGTTCCCGGCATTGTGACCACCCTATTTTTTTTAACTTGTGGCCCTGCAGTGCAGCCACTCACACCTTAGGTATAGCGGCAGTGTACAGAGTTGAGGAGAGCTTCCCTAAACTCCTCCTCTGCTATGATGTGAGTGTCACATGACACAGCCGAGAGGAGCCTTTTCACGCTGACTCAGCCCCACCACTGTATCTGTGACTACAAATAGAGGTGTGGCTTTTATGGGTGTGGTTAAAAGTAGGTGTGGGCAGTAGAGTGTCCTCAGATTTCTTTTTGAAAATCTGGTAACATTATTTTTAAATTGACTTTTATCAAGCAGGTGGTACTTGCAGGGGCACCCACGGCTCGAATGTTGGACAAAGCATCAGGAGTCGCCTGGAATTTGAGCCATCTTTGGGGGCCTTTGGAACCAGTCACAATGAATTCTAAGAGGAATTTATCAAAACTGGGGCAGGACAGAATCTGGAGTAGTTGCCCATATTAACCAATCAGGTCCTCTCATTTGGAAAACTTAACCGAACAAACTGAAGAGAGAAGCTGATTGGTTGCCATGGGCACCTGCTCCAGAGCCTGTCTGCTCCAGTTTTGATAAATTCCCCCCACTGTATATGGGCATTGCAACTGCAAACCTCCTTCCGTTCTTCATAACTTAGTGGGTCACTGTCCCAATATTATTCTGTGTGCTTCAGATCAATGACTTACCTAGCAGCAAAGCAAGGATCAGATTTACAACCCTGGACCCTGCATTTCCAAAGCAAGTGAGCAAAGGCATCTTCTATGTTTCTATCATGACAAGGTCATTTTAAGGTGAAGCAGAAATGTGGAGGCTGCTGTTGCTGACCTCTCTTGAAAATGCTAGTGGATTGGTGGTTATGCTGATTTGGTTTTAGTACTTTCTGAAGCACTGACTGACAGGTCTATTCACTAAAGGGTGAAGAGTTTGGAGAAGGCAGGAGAAGTGCACAATCTAGGACAGGGGCGTCCCGAGGCTGGGTGACACCCGGAGCGGTAACCGAGTGTAACCCCGCCGAGACGTCACTGCGCATGCGCGTGACGTCACAACGCGCGTGCACGATTACGTCATCGCGCACGCGCGGCGGTATTCTGGTACCTGCCGGCGGCCATCTTGGTGGTGGACGCCGGCAGAGAGAGGAGGGGACAGTCACCCGGCGGGATAAGGTATGCCGCCGGGTCCCCTCTTCTCTCCTGATACTGTCGGGCGTTCGGTCCATGACTGAGCGCCCGACTTTTCAGAGGGGGGTGACACCCTCTGCACCCTCCTTGTGACGCCACTGAACTAGGACAACATAGCTGAACTGGAAACATTCTCCAATTCAGCTCACTTTCAAGTTCAGTTATGATGTCCTAGATTGTTCACTTCTCCTGCCTTCTCCAAACCCTTCACCCTTCAGTGAATAGCCCTGTGAGTGTGCACATATGGAAGGTTATAAAACCTTATTTTGCATCTCTTTAAAAAGCCTGCAAGTACAGAAAAATACCTTTTGATCCTGGCAGAAATCCAGTGAGCTCCTAAATTCCTAAATTCCTGTAGTGAGACAACAATCCTGCACTGAAATACAAAGTAGTGTTGTCAACCCTGTCCACTTCTTACCTGCTGGACTACAGAACATCTTCACCTCTCCTGGTGTTCTGTAGTCTAGCAGAGGAGACCTCAAGCAGGGTTAATAACACTTCTTGGAGATTCAGTGTAGCCTCAGCATCATGTCAGTCATAATAAATGTATTTTACGAGTGTGTTAATTGACAGGTTATTTACAGTCAGCGGATGACCTTTAGGCTAGGTATGCATCAGCAGATTCTAACCAAACTCTTATATAGCATTTACATGCTGTTTGGTAAGTAGTTAGGAAGCATTTAACAAGTGTTCAGAATGAGAGCATCCCAGACATCTCAACTCTCCCGGAAGCTCCGGGAGTCTCCCGCTATTAGATAGCGGCTCCCGGCCGCCCGGGAGAGAAACATTTTCTCCCGGAAAGGTTTAATCTGCTCTATCAAGCAGATTAAACCTTTCCCTGCGATCGTTTTATCCCGATGTCAGATGTTTTTTTTTTTAATTCTGACGACTGCAACTGTCAGAATACAAAAAAAAAAAAAGAAAGCCTGCAGATAGCAAAGAAGCTATTGCTTCCTGTGCTATCTGCCATCATTTCAGGGGGGTGCTCTCTCCCAGCCCCCCTAACCTCTCCTCCGTGGATGGGGGGGGGGGGAGCGCCTCCCGGAAATGAGAGGGACACCTCCCTGAAAGTGCTTCTTTCAGGTTGGGATCCCTGGCATCCCCAATGCTAAAAATGCCCCCTAACCTTGGGAGTAACAATCTGTAAGGCCACACATCGCACCTCCATAATTCCCCTATACCACTTTATTACAGCAAGTGGCAAGGACATTCCACCTACTGACTATGCTGACACGTCTCACCCCCTCCTGGGAAGCCAGCAGGTGGAATGTCCTCTCTACTTGTTCTGACAAAGTCACTTTGAGGAAATGCAGAGGACCAGTGTGCAGCCTTAAACGTTTTTGTTTTATTTTATTTAATGCAGGTATTTATATAGCGCTAACAATTTACACAGTACTTTACACAGTTACACATTCACATCAGTCCCTGCTCTCACATTCAAATAACCTTCCATCATGTCTTTGGAGTGTGGGAGGAAACCCACACAGGAAGAACATGCAACTTCCTTATAGATGGTGCGCTGACCAGGATTTGTACTGGGGACTCCTAGTGCTGCGAGGCAGAAGTGCTAACCACTGAGCCACCATGATTTGTGTGAATGGATGTAGTTAGAGGATACAACATGGAGAAATATATATTGCATTTAAAATTAGATTTTGAAGAATCTAATGTATTGTACGGTGTATCCATTTTAGGTGATCATGTGGCCATCATACACGTGGCAATGGTAACCATTTTTGTGGCATTGTGTGCATCTGTGGTAATCATAGGTAAGTCAATACATAAAGCAGAGTCAAAGCTGACCTCTAGACTAACAGCTAAATATACAGTATATCCTATCTATCTATCTATCTATCTATCTATCTATCTATCTATTTATTCATCCACAACATCTGTATTTATAAGTAAGCTGTTGCACCTACCCTAATGATTTGAAATGCTGTCCATATTGTCTAGATATTTACCTAACCCTGTCAGACAAAACATCAAGATTGGTGACCTCACTTTTCTATACTGCAGTTAAATAATACAGCTTGGTCACCACCCTGTACTTCAACAGTACTGGCTCCTAGTGCTCCTGACTGGCTCCTAGTGCTGGTCTTCCCTTGTCAAAATCTGCTGTGCCAAGGTTTACAGAAAATTACAATAGCTGCATTTAGAAATGCATGTAACAACTTCTTTTTTTTTCTTTCAAGAAAATGTTTATTTTGTTTTACAATACACTGTAGTATTCGAGTACATCAGAAGCATATATTCACAAGTGATGACATAGCATGAGTTAAGGTAATCTTTGTCCTCTACCTTACGGGCATTGCTGCCTTAGGGGCACTGTAAACTGAATCAGCGTTTAGCAGTTGCTAGTAATCTGTTTTTAAACCATAGATCCAGTATAATTAGGAAACAGCTTGTAGACTGGATCAAACAAAGGTTAGTATAAGTGAATGTAAGGGCACAATCAAATTCCCTCCGCTACCCCCGCCTTACGATGTAACAACTTTTAATGGCTGCATAACTCCATTAATTGCTGCAATAATATTTTTATGCCATTTGCCTGAAGTTTAACTTGAATTTTAGCTATACAAAAAGTCTTAAATGAGTTTTGTTTAGAGTACGTGGGTATCCATTTCTCCTTCCTCTGTTTTTCACTCTTTTATTTTTAAAATCAGTAAAGCGGAGAATGAATGCTTTTCTGCTGGCCAGAAAGGAGGATGAGTTAGAACTTGAAGAAATTTCCATTTTACAGGAGACTAGACCGCCAACAATGCCAGTGGAGGGTCTTAACCTGCTCCAGGTTAGTAAAAATTGCGCATATGGCACAACAAGCTTTTCTGTATTTGATAGAACTTTGATAGAATTTTTGTAAAACAGATTTTTAAATTTTGGAAGAGAACCGTTCCATGCTTCCTAACCCAACACTTTACTGAAGGGTCGTTTGTTTTTTCCCATTTTGTACCTAGGGAAGGAATCCATATATCAACTGCAACTCTGATCATTTCTATTCCATACACAGGGCCAATAAAGTTATGAGTAAGCTGACACACTTTAAATCCTAGTTTACCAGTGATTTGGCACCACATGATTCGGCACTTAAAGCCTAAAAAAACCTCTCTGTGTCAAGTGCCCAGTTTCAACTTCTCAATTGAATGAATTCTGGTGCACAATATAAGTTAGAAGGAGTTTCCACGGAGTATAAATGTTTTTTCAGTAGTATTGTTTCACTTTAATATAATAATATATTATGTGAAATCACAATTTTTCTATAAGTAGCGCTGTGCTTTTTTATACCTAGGCTCTTAGAGAAGATCTCTGGCTTGGTGCATTGTATGAGAGGGGGGTCATCATAAAATGCTTTCCACCACCATTGAAAGACCTGTATAGTCAGGAGTGGAGGACTCTCAGCCTACTGACTCCTCTTCAGCATGAGAACATAGTTTGCCTCCTAACTGCTGGAACTGGATCTACAGGTGTGTTGGAGCATCACCAGCTATTAGTTCTGCAGCATTACCCTGAGGTAAGTTATTGGCAGGGCTGAAGCTAGGGGGGGCTGGGGGGGCATGTGCCCCAGTGGCGCTTTAGGAGGGACACCACTGGGTGGGTGGATGGGGAACATCTCCTTTGGGGGGTGCAATTCTGAGCCTTTGCCCCGGGCGAAAACATTTCTAGCTTCCCCACTGGTTATTGGAATGCATTTATACATTTTATCCAAATATACTGTAGACCAAAATATTTGTGTAGTCAAATTGTCTCAGATTCAATGCAGCATTCCTTCGGAAGCAAAATCCATTAGAAATACACTGCCTGGCCAAAAAAAAGTCACCACCTGGATTTAGGTAAGCAGCAAGAACCTTACATTGGATAATTACTACAGTGATTAATATGGTCCATGTTATATCCTCAAAAAATGAAGTAAGCTGCCTATCTGAGTATACTGAATGACCAGGGTTTTCCATCAATGGATTTTTTCTTCCTGGTGGCGCAGGCATATTTCAAGATGACAATGCTAGGATTCATCAGGCTTAAATTGTGGGTGGTTCAGGTAGCATGTGACATAATTTGCACACATGGATTGCTCACCACAGTTTAGACCTTAACCCCACAGAGAATCTTTGGAATGTGCTGGGGAAGACTTTACACAGTGGTGTGGCTCTACCCTCATTACTAAAATCTTGATAAAAAATGAAAGCAACTCTGGATGGAAATAAATGTTGTGACATTGCACAGCTTATCAAAAGGATGCCACGGTGAATGTGTGCCATAATCAATGCTAAAGGGGATCCAATAAAATCTTAGCGTGTGTGAATTTTTTTGGCCAGACAGTGTATATTTTCATTTAATAAAAGGTCAAACACCATAATTGTGCCGTAACACAGCAACAGAACAGAAACCACCTTTTAATAATATGGCTGCATTTATTTACTGTAGTTTGATTTCTGACTTATTAGATGTAATTAAACATACAATTGTATTAACTCCTGTGCTTACTCTACTCAATAGGGTTGTACAGATACCAAGTACAGTACTCGGTACGAGTACATGTACCGATACTTTTGAGCTCCAAGACTACACTACCGTGTTTCCCCGAAAATAAGGCACTGTCTTATATTTTTTTGGGCACAAAAAAAAACGCACTAGGTCTTATTTTCGGGGTAGGTCTTATTTTTTTTTTAATGTACAACAATTCACACTTATTACCGGTAGAAGACTTACAAGATAGGAGTGAGTGGCAAAGTTAAGAATATGGTGATCATGGCAGTCAGGGGGTGCCGTACCTTTCCAAGAGCAATTTGGTAACCAATCGCTGGCCAGAATGAGCGGAGCACGCTTTCACTATGGATTCCTCACAGGCGGAGTGCATTTGGTATCACTCCACGAGTCCACATGTGATAGGATAGGCATCGACTTATGCGGTTCTGCTGCCGCCTCGCTTCCTCTAGTGCTGGCTACGTTGGCACCGCTAATTCTCTCCCACGGCTCTTCAAGTTCCCCCTTATGCCACCACCGGCCCTGGGAATGGTCACAACTAGGTTTTATTTTCGGGGTAGGTCTTATATTTTAGCAATTCCCAAAAATAGCACTAGGTCTTATTTTCGGGGTAGGTCTTATTTTCAGGGAAACAGGGTAGATAAAAATTCAAAAATTAGGAGGCAGCTGTCATTTGTAAGGAGCACACGGAGCTCCTGGGATTTGTACATCGCTGTTTTAATGTACGATTTTGTTTTTATAAATATAAATAAAGGGATGCACAGATACCAGTTTTGCGAGTACGAGCACTGGTACTTGCCGAGTATTTAAAAGTATGAGTACTGATACATTTTTGTTTATTGTCATGTGACAGGTTTTCTAAAGCAATACAGACTAATGATTTCAGGACAGTGGTGGAGAGCCAGAGCCAGGTCCCCGCTGCAACTGCAGAAACCCTGGTAGTTATCATGAAAATGCCAAGTATCGGCACTGGTACTCGAAAAGTATCTGTGCATCCCTACTACTCAGCCATATACAGTTTTAAGTATAACTACGTTAATAGTACATTAGGAACCCAAAGGAGTGACAGAAAAGTGGATTGTGAAGACTTCATGCTCTACTAATAATGGCACAGGAATAAAGTCCTGTCATTTCCTAATCAAAGGCAGAGCAAAGGGGAGTGTTTGCTGTGTACTGGGCACTGGGAAGTTGGCAATAGGCTCCAGGAACATGGTGGCCACAGTACCATCACATGGGGGGAAAGATTGAGGTTTATAAAAGTGGCTTTAATAACAAAATGAGATCTCCATGTTCTTTACCATCCTTTAAACATACCAGTGGCAGCAGAAGCCATTAAAAGCTACCATGGCTGTAGAATCATCTGCTATGGAACGCTATGGCTATTGAATATGTTTTAAGATCTCCAGAAAGTGCCATTGTCTTTTTTGCACTAAACGATCAGAATTTAGATTGGCTTAGCCTTACTTTTATGTGATCAGATGTTTCGATCATGACAATCCGTGGTATTATACCAAAACATTGGCTCATGCACCCAAATTCATTTTGTATGGATTATTCAGCGCTTTATGAGTTTAAGGGAGAATAGTGGGGTGTTTTAACTGTTTTTGACAGTTGTTTTCACTGTTTTAAAAAGTGTTAGCTTTTAGTATGAAATATAAATTACAGTACTGTTTACAAGACAAAACATGCAATGTCCATGTAATAAAGAATAATTAAGAATACCTTGATTTCCTTCTTTTTAAAATGATTATTGCACTAGGGATCTTTGCGGAGTTATTTGACTGGTCGAACCACTGATTGGGCCACAGCCTGCCAAATGGCCATTTCATTAACCAGGGGACTGGCTTTTCTCCATGCCAACATTAGGAAGGAAGGTTAGTACTTTTTCTAACCATTGATGTTTTGTTTATCTGTCAGGATCAATGCAATATTGATGACATGAAGATCAAAGATGATTACTTTTAGGCAAAAGGTGGAGAACATACAGTGAGTAAATATGGTTGCCCAAGTCAAGAAGAAATAACTTCCAATTTAGACAACAGTTGCTGCATGTGTTAGTCATGAAAAGTCTAAGGACAGCTACTTATTTGTATTCAGTAAATGGGATAAACTGTGCACTGTTGCATTATTTTAAAATATGAATCTTTATTTTGACATGAAAACAGGTATGTATATTGCAATATAAGGAAGCAGAAATGTGTATGTGCAAGAGGTACTGCACAATATTATAAGCATTGAAACAGATGCATACCATCATCTTCCTGCATATAGTAATCATGAGTTCTAGAAGTTTCACATTTAGGAAGCTATAGCTTACAGTATCTGCAATCTACCGTAAATTAAAAATCCTTATAATCAAATGCAACACTTTCTTGTGCAGTGGTGAGAAATATTGTTTTGCATTATTGCATTTTAAATCGTTATTTTATTTTAACTGTGAATCCAAAAACAAAGGATAAATAGGAAAAAGTGTAAGAAATGAATGAAGAGTTGGTAAATGTAATATTCTATGCAGTTGTGTCAGCCCTCATTCAGTGGAGCTACATAGTTAAGACACAACGTTTCATAAATGAGCCAGTCTTGTGTTGTTGCAGGTCTTTCCATATCATATATGAGAGGTAAGTGCAGAATTGGCCTTCCAAACAACAGAAGTGGGATTACCAGCTCACATTGTTGCATTCATTTCCTTACATAGATTATGAATAGAGGAATTTCTGAGAATGATCTTGCCCTAAACATGTTCTGTAAACAGAAGAATACAAAAAAAAAATCCACTAAGCCAATGGTTCTCAACCTTTTTTTCTTTTGCATACCCCTTGGCAGCCCCTTTAAGTGAATGGTAAATCCCCCACCCTCCCCCTGCCTGGACAGATAGTGGAGAAGGGAGTGCACTAAACCACATGTATTGGCGTTGAATGTCTAGCTGTAGAATATGTAACATGTAACAGCATCAAGTAATCAGGACTGGGTAAGATACAGCCCAGTGTGCAGCAGTCAGGGGTATGTAACGTAGTGTCCTGTGCATTGCTGGTCAGTAGGAGGATTAAAATACTGCAGATACAAGATGATTCTTTTAATAAGGAGAGTAACATAGTCAAGAAGGTATTTTTCATTAATTAAATACATAGTAACTATGTTATGACTAGTTAGTAACTACGTTATGAAATAATTTATGTATTTGTTTAGCTAGCTTCAACTTTTAGTTCGCACAGTCTATATAAAGTGCAGCAAACCAACAACTCAAATATAGTGATAAACACCAATTACACTGAAAACACATTTGGCATAAAATATATTAAAAACATAACTTGATGCTGACCGATGTCTTGAGTACTGTGACACTGTGAGTGTCGCAGTACTGTGAGTACTGTGTATTGAGGCTGCTGATGGGTTGAATATTTTTTACAAGGTGGCAAAAATCTTGTGTAATAAAACAAGTTAGGAGGCATTACGTGGCAAACTCTGAATTACGTAGAGCAAAGATGGAATTTTTTTTACATATTTGTAGATAAATAGGAGAAGCAATGTAGCCTAGCTTGTTTTTTCAGGCTCCTCAGTCACGCTTTATTTTGCTCCGCCCCTCTTCTTCTTTGAGGAGTTTGACCAGAAGGGGTCAGGGTGATGCAGGCAGCAGAGATATATTTGGATAAGATATGCTGCTAGTACACTAATATGCTTGTGTTAAAGTGAAGAGCTCTTTATTCTTGTTTGACCGCATAGCAATGTTTCAGGACTGTGCATAGATCTTTCCTGAAGCATGTGATAAGCAAACAACAAATAATGCAAACATTTAAATAACTAATACACCAATAGAAAAGAGGACCTCCCAGTGCCCATGGTCCCATTTTTCTCTTCTACATATTATATTATAAATTAATATAAAATTATAATATTACAAACAATATCCATAGTTGCAAAGTTACACATTTTTTTTTAAAGTCTCCACCCCTACATACATGCATGTAAACATGCGTCAGGTGCGCATACCTGCGAAAACGACGATTGCGCCCATTACGCCGCACATGTTACATATCGCCGCGAACGTCGGAATGAGAGC
>NW_017306496.1:908928-924896 GCF_000935625.1 Nanorana parkeri
GGAGGAGCTCCAGGTGGGGTCCTAATTTAGCTGACTTAGAGGTGCCTGCCAGCTAAATTAGAAGGGGTTTAGGGGTCATCTGGCAGTCTCCGGCCACCTAAATTAGGACCTGTAGACTGCCAGATGACCTCGCTCGGAGCGCCGCCCACCGGAGCAGCAGTGACGCGACGCTCGGCGAGGTAAGTAAGAAGAAACCTGACCAGCGTACTCACTTTCCTCAGTTCTCGAGACGCTGACTCGAGTATAAGCCGAGGGGGGCATTTTTCAGCACAAAAACTCGGCTTATACTCGAGTATATACGGTAGTTGTTTTATAACATAATGTTAAAAAAAACTTTTTTTTCTTCAAAATTTTCAGTAATTTCTCCTTATTATAGTAAAAAATAAAACCCCAAGTGGTGATTAAATACCACCAAAAGAAAGCTCTAGCTGTCCCCAAAAAATGGTATCAAATTCATTTCAGTACAGCGTTGCATGACGGAATAAACGTCAGTCAAAGTACTGCAGCGCTGAACACTGAACAATGGCCGGGCCAGGAAGGGGGTCTAAACACCTGGTCTTCAAGCGGTTAAATAACCAGTTCATGTGTGCTTTATATTAAATCACACTTGTTCCTTGTTTTGCCTTCAGCCTGAAAGAAAATGTACAGAACAGCAAATAAAGCAGATTTGTTTTCAAGGCCATACGCTATCACATAGCCCAGCTGTGAATGTAGAGGAACTTTAGATCCAAATTCCAGCGCAAGTGCTGACTGTGATATCCTTCACCCACACAGCGTTTGATGTTATCGAGGCTTCTTCCACTTTTTTATTTTCTTGTGAAATAATAATGCTTCATCTGTCAGCACATGTGCTGTACTCTTAGATAGCTTTCTTTTGTTGCAGTTCTGAAGGATCTGAAGTCATAGAATACTTTCTCTTCAGTTCAGCCTATCTGAAAAGTACTTGAAATTAAAGGAGACGTATGATGTACATGCAACTAATGTATAATAATACCTGTAATGGTTTGGTCCTATGTCACTGAACATCAGCAGTATATGGAGTCCAATTCTCAGCTACAACCAGAAGCCAATGCCACTCTTGAAAAGGGGAGACAAGTGGGGTGGAACCCAACAATATTGTCAGGATCTCACCCGACCATGGATCTTAGCCCCTCTCACATAAAAGTTCTTAATTTTTCTGACTAACAACGGGTTGTTGACAACGGGAGTAAATTGCTAAATGTATTCCTGTGTCATCAGAAAGCACCTACAGGAAAAAAGGTGCATTCTTTACTTTTCTTTTAATGAAGGACATAAAACGTGTGTGGAGGTGTTGTGAGTTTATTACAGATGTAGATACAGAAAGTCCCTCCGCACTCCTCACAACGCTCCCGGCCTGTACAAAAAATGGTGCTCGCAGTGATGACCACGGATGGCGCCGTGCAGACACAAGGAAGAGGATAAGGATCACTAGCACTCAGCAATAACATTCAATATGTCCATTTTATTTGGACAAAGTCCCAGTGAAAACAGCCAAACGGCTGTTTTCACTGTGACTTTGTCCAAATAAAATGGACATATTGAATGTTATTGCTGAGTGCTGGTGATCCTTATCCTCTTCCCTGAGTTTATTACATTTATTTGACACAACAAAGGATCTCATTAAAAAAATCCTAGGGTAATAGCTTCAACATTTTATTTCCACTTCAATTTTTTTTTTCATTACATGGTTATGAAGGGTGATCAATTGGGTGAAGGGTGTTAATAGAGGATATAAGTTTTAGGGACTTGCCCTGTTGGCAGTTTGTCCTGCATTAGCCATGAAGTGAACTAATATAGAACTTATCTTCATGCCACTTGAGGTTGTCTAGTGGGTAAGATGCCTCCAGAGTAGTGACCTGGACAATGTAAAAGCAAAAAAAGATTTTAGCCACGGCTGCTTGACTGAAACCCCCTTATGCATGAAAGTTTTGTATGTACTTCAATCTCTCTCAGAAACAAAGGAGGAGAAAGAAGCACAACCTAGTGCAAATGGCTGTGGAAAGGTTCACAACACTGAGTACGGATGACATTATACTCCTGTGTAGGGGGGATGGATATATACTTCAGTAAGGTGACCTCGTGGGAGTAGTGGTATTGAGGTTTGGTTTGGATGGCTGCTAGGCCTCACAGCCAGTGGTGTTGGGAACCGAAGTAAAGGATGATAATGATGGTACAGGTGAGAATTCAGGAATGATTTGGTCACAAGTGTGATATATTGAGACTCACCATGAAGTTAGTGATGATGCGATGTCAACGATGAAGGTTTGGTGAGCTGCTTGGGATCCTGAAGTTGGTGTGGTGCCCGCAAAAAAAGGTAATAACTGTTTGGGATGATTTAATGGAAGAACTGAAAGTACTGTTATATAGAGGTGGAGTAGGTCTCCCCGAAAAGATGAGTTTTCAAGGATCGCCTAAAGGTAGACAGAGTAGGAGGTAGGCGGACGGATTGGGGTAGGGAGTTCCAGAGAATGGGAGACACTGGAAAAGTCCTGGAAGTGAGCATGCGAGGAGGTGACAAGTGAGTTGGAGAGCAGGAGGTCTTGGGAAGAGTGAAGGGGGCGGTTTGGATGATATTTTGAGTTGAGGTGGGTGATGCAGGTTGGGGCAGAGTTGTAGAGAGCTTTGTAGGCTATTGTTAGTATTTTTAATTTTATACATTGGGGAAGTGGGAGCCAGTGGAGGGATTGTCTGAGAGGGGTGGCGGACACGGATCGGTTGGTAAGGTGGATGAGTCTGGTAGCAGTGTTCATGATGGACTGAAGGGGGGGGATAGCCTGCTTAGTGGTAGGACGACAAGGAAGGAGTTACAGTAGTCAAGGCGAGATATTACAAGGGAGTGAATTAGAAGCTTTGTGGTATCATTTGATAGAAAGGGACGAATTTTGGAAATGTTACGGAGGTTGAGTTGGCAAGATTTGGATAGTGATTGGATGTGGGGCTGAAAGGAGAGCTCAGATTCAAGGATTACTCTGAGCACCCTGGCTTGACTCCCATACATGTACAGAACAAATTAGCTGCTTAAATCAACCTAACTGTATATAGACATCACAGGGTCTTTAAATTACTGTTCGTACTTCATCACTGTTTGCAACAGAGACTAGGCTCTCTGTTTGGTGGAAGGTTGTCCCCAATCACCAGAAAGAGCACCTGTTGGAGTCGGGGAGATTTGAAGGTGACTTTGCATTGGCAACAAGAGAGAAGCATCTGGACCTACACAAAAGGAGGAGACTTGATGTCATTTTTACACTTTTTAAATCTAGTTTGTTTTACATTTTAGACATTTTAGACTGCAGGGTGCCATGAATGAAAAAAGGTTGAGAAATGCTGCAATAGCATACAGTTCCTACTGCACATGAGCAAAACCTCACCCACTTTAGGGCGATCTTTTTCATACTACAAACAGAACCCAATTTTGGGGATTTTACTCAGGTTTATCTATATGTTATAGTGTCTGTCAGGCTGTGTCTGTCTTTCCCAGCCTGTCTGTCCTTTACAGTCTCAGTCCCCTGTGTTAGTCTCCATTCTGATATCAGTCATGTTCATAAATGTGCTTGACCTGTGGCTTTTTGGTAAATCTTAGTATCCTTAGAATTCTGAGCAGATAGGACATTACCCCAAACATATAGACAGACATCTATCTGTTTCATGTGCAATATCTTAGCTAGTCAGTGGCACCTGTTTGTCCTGCACTATGAAGTTTAACATTCCGCTTTGTCTCACTGACAGATGTATGCAAACCAGCCATTGCTCACCGAGATCTAAGCAGTGAAAATATCCTGGTGACCGCTGATTCTTCTTGTGTCATATCAGACTTTGGCCTGTCTGTGGTTCTGGAAGATTACCAGATTAAGAAGCAGGCTCGTGATCCAGCTTTATTAAACATGGTAATTTCGGGATAATACGGGATATTTTGCCTTGTGCAGTGTGGTCTGGTTGTATTATTTTTGACACTGAACTTTTAATTGTCACAGACAGGAACACTGCGCTACATGTCTCCAGAAATGCTGGATGGCTCCCTGAACCTTATGTTTTGGGAACTGGCTCTAACTCAAGCTGATGTATATTCCTTGGGTCTCCTGCTTTGGGAGATATTCAGTCGCTGCAATGATTTATATGCAGGTAAGTTAGGCATGAGGATTTCTTGGGGGTAGTAGGATCATGCAGACACATGTTGGCAAATTTTGCAGAAGAGGAGACTCAGTTTTGCTCATTAAGTTGCACTTTTATTTTTTTCTTAAAGCTAGATCTACCCATTCTTCCTTTTATGTAGATTTTTTTAATTGGGGGTGGGGGGTATTTAGGGTGGTTTAGCTTATTTTGCTGAGTGTTTTTGAAATTTGGTTTTATATATTATATTTTAACATTTTTTCTTTTGATTATTATTTGTAAACTGTTGCTATAAATATATAATGAGGCCAAGGATAGTTGAGAGGAGCTTCTGTAACCCAAAATGGTAATTTTGCTGATATCTCCCAATTTGTGCCAGGATTTTAGAGAAATTAAAACAAATTTCTGCTCACCCCTTGGGGCAGGTTTGTAGATCCTACAGAAAAGAAAGAATGTGTTACCTAAATAGTGTAATATGTTTTATTTTCTTACCTGCACAACTGAAATATGATTGGTTATTATAGGAAACACGAACACTACTTTTATCTAGTTTATTGGAAATTGGGGACAATGTGGCCAGTTACTACCTGATGTTGTATAATAATATATGATTTAAGTGAGACAGGCTAGCTCCCATACTTTGACTTTGATTGTGGTGTTTGCAGGGTTGTGAGCCTGGGTTAATTTGCCATTAGGCAAACTAACTGTATATAATTTGTTGAAATGTTTAAAGAAGGGATCAGTGTTTCCCAATTTTTCCTCTATAAAGAGGTTTTTCACATTCAAACATAATGTGGGGTCTCACCCGTTAAACTAATTTTCTTGAGCATTGGGACCCATTCACACAACTGTGCTGAGGTAAGGCACCCTTTACCACTCCCATTTCCACAACACACAAATGACTTGCATTGCTGCATTTCAGTGCCATTAATTCTGAATGGCACTCCAATATACCTTCCCAACACACCTTCGTTGCAGTGCACCACAACAGGTGTTAAGTAACCAGTATGTGTTGGGGGTGCACTGTGCTAGCAAAACTGGAAGTGGGCTTTAAATGCACCACAACAAAGTGCTCTTGTGTGAAATGGCCCCTTACAATACTTCCTGTTTGGGAAAAATTCTTGAAAATAACCTTCACTAGTCAGCATTAGGACTCCAGAGGAGGTGGGTTCTACTTTCTTTATGAAAGCAGAAAGCCCCATTAGACAGTTTTGAATGCATATAACTTTGATGCTGATTTATGAAGGCTCCTATGTATCTTTATGGACATATCAATGTTATGCATCACCCAATGATTGTAGCCAAATACAAAGAATGAAATAGCAAACATAGCAAACAGTCACAACCCTTTCATTGTTCTGCTCCAAATGCATTACTTTTTAAATAATTTTAGCAATGTAACTTTTATGATCCTTTGGCACTCCAAAAACACCTCCACTGTGCTTCAGCTTTGGAAATTCTGCTTCTGTTCTCAGATCATCAGTCACCAGAGTTTCATGTGGCCTTCTCGGAGGAGTTGGGTCCAAATCCTTCCTTGGATGGGTTGCGATCATTGGTTGCAGAGAACAAGAGACGGCCACAACTGCCTAAAAACTGGAGCCGAAATCTCAGAGTAAGTCACTTCGGAAATGCAAGCTGATGTTACAGATGTAACTGAAGATTGGATCTTTATTGAGCTCGTGTGCTTGTGTTTTAAAGACAGCTCTGTGTACAAAAACATTTATTATTATACAGGTTTATATAGCGCCAACAATTTGCGCAGTGCTTTACAATATAAGGAAGACATTACAATCACAATACCATTTTTTAAGACAGGATGGTAAGGAGGGCCCTGTCCCTGAGGGCTTACAATCTAAAAGTGAGGGGAAAGTGATCCATGAGGAGGTAGCTGTGTGGGGATGAATTGTTTGATAATGTGATGGTTGAGTGTTTAGTTTGAGGTGGGATAGGCTTCCCTGAGGAGATGAGTCTAAAGGGATTGCCTAAAGGCAGTCAGAGTGGGAGATAGTTGGACAGGATGGGGTAAAGAATTCCGGAGGATGGGAGAGACATAGAGGAGTCCTGGAGGCGAGCATGGGAGGAGTTGACGAGGAAGCTGGAAAGCAGGAGGTCTTTAGAAGAGCGGAGGGGACGGTTAGGGTGATACTTTGAGGCAAGGTTTGAGAAATAGACGGGGGCAGAGCTGTGGATGGCTTTGTAGGTAATTGTAAGTCATTGTCCCTGCAGCCTCTCTAACTCAAAGGGCCTTAGAGCGAGGGGGAGAGAGGCTGCAGACAGCCGGCTCCATGGTACGGGTTAGTATATCTTTGTTATTTTTGTTCCCAGAAGAAAATGTGCACTTAACCCTTGCAGTGTGGGGGTAGCCCCCCTGCAAGGGTTAAGAATTTTTCTGGCCAGAGTTCTTCTTTGCACTTAACCATTGCAGTGTGGGGGTAGCCCCCCTGCAAGGGTTAAGATTTTTTTCTGGCCAGAGTTCTTCTTTAAGTATGTTAGCCGAGGCCCGCAGAAGATCACTTATAGCAAAGGAATGTTAAAAACACCTATCTTCTGTTGCTCTGGCTCATTCTATCTTCGGCCTAAGGGCCTCATCAGGAAACATACTTTTCTCTATCACAGCTTAGCTTTACAGGGTCCCAGATGCATGATTGCAGGCCTGAACCTTCAAGGGTTGTGCTAAACACTGGGCCTAAAAGACTTCAGGCATGTGGGCTACAAGGTACATGGTCCAGACAGGGAACCCATCACCACCTCCCGGCTGGCTGACCCAACTTCACAAGGCCAACACCCATTTCCTGAATGAGCCAATGTCTGTACCTCACCATGTATAGGCCACCCTTTGATCCACAGGGATAAAATTACTCAATCCAAATTCTTCCACAACTTTCCTTTAAAGGAAGGTAAACAGAATAGTCAATTTTCAGTTTGGTTCCATTTCCAGACTGGTCTAGCTCAAGACTTTTGGCCTTAGAAGGGTGCTCCCTGGATAAAGTGCCTTAGCTACATTGACAGAACCAAATCGAGGAAAAGCAAATGGCGTTCCACCCCAAGGGGAACACCGTGTCCCGGAGAAATCACATTTTTTCTACTGGGCCCTATCTATTCCACAAGGCCCATGTAAACTTAACCCTACTATCACTTCTATCATTTTCTATACCTTATCCATTCCCCACCCACCAAAGGAGCAGTAACAAAGCCATGCATGCTGTCCACCCTTATCTGCTGCCAGACTGGCCAATAGTGCTGTTTACATTTTAGCTTGCTCAGCAAGTTGAAACGTACACAGGGCTATGCACACTGAGGTCAGTGAGGGCTTTGTTTTAAGTTCGTATACTGCTGGTTGACAATAAGTAGAGATCTGAATGTTCATTTCCTGGCTAAAGTAACACTTAAAGCAGAGGTATACTCTTTAGGGCAGATATTTAGATGTGAGGGTTTCCCTTACACTTCCTGTCTAGCACCCCCTGGAGTTGGAACAGAATATCCAAGATAAGGAGTGGCACGGGTGCCCACAGCAGGTCTGGATGCATCGAGGAGTCAGCAGGCCATATGGAAACTGGAGGGTGCCAGAAGCCAGGATCAGCATCAGCTAGGCAGCCAAGGGACATCAGGAAAACAGCAAGGTGAGAGGACATACCTGGGTCAGACACAGCCAGGCGGCAGAGGTAAAAAAAAATGATAGGCAGAGAACGATGTCAGGGCACAAGCCAGGGTTAGGCACAACCTAGCAGCAGAGCGCGATGCTACGGTACAAGCCAGGGTCAGCAGCTGAGAATCAGTATACAGTGAAGTCAGGCAAGCCGGGTCAAAGCACAGTTAGGCCATACAAAAGACAGGTCACAGGTAGCAGCAGCTGACGACCATTCAGCTTTCCTCAATGATGCTTACATTTAAATAGGCATCTTGGTGCTAGAGGCACTAAGGCAGTGTGTATGTGCACACATTAGCAAGCACAATCCTATGCACAGACATATGAGCCAATGTAATTCTATGCCGTCAGGCATGGCTGATTGCTTGACTACCCTGCCTCCCATGTGCACGCATGGATCAACAGGCATGGCCCCGTGCTTGATTTTTCTGACACGGATGCATCTAAAGGCAATACACAAGCATAGATGTTTTTAGTCAAACATATCCCCCATGTGCACATTTTAATCTACAAGAAATATCTACCTTGTTTGGCTTATCTATTCGCTTATTCAAACGTCTCATAAACTTATGTAATTTTTCAACCTCTCACTGCTCTAAGACCTAAACTGTCTGCTACTAAAACCAATGGAATACTATGACAAAGCCCAGGTGACCCTCTGCCACAACTGTGTTTTTCAGGACCAGTATCCAGAGGGAACGTGAAGCAGTTGCTGGTTAAAGTACACCTGTTATGCCTGGTAGATTTTAAAGCATAGGTTCACTTTAAAACAAAGTGCACGTATCCTTTTGGTCCCTTTTTAAGCTGCCTTAACCAATCCCACCCTCCCCCTGCACAGATGCATATTTACTGAGTTCCAACAGGACTGGCCTGCATTGTCTATTTACATTCTGCCGTAAAATGTCTCCTTTTCCTTGCGGCTCCTGCGCAGTACGTTTTAAAGTGTACTCATCCTTTAATGCCTGCAATATCTCCAGCACTCCATTATCCTGCCAAATCCTGCAGCACTTTCATTTGCACATTTTGACTCTCTAGATCTGTCCTGTCACCTCCATCACCGTCCTTTTAAGCCCATCCTTATGGTGGGTGGCCATAATGGCCAATAGGAAAGTGCTGCAGGCAACATGGGGCTTTCAATGCTACCAGGAAGTGTTAGGCTTCAAGATACAAATACTGGAGATGGCTTTTTGAAAAGCTGATTGTGTGGAAAGCAGAGGAAAGTGTCATGTGTTCCCCCGTACCTTGGATCAGGGTGGTGGGGAAACATGTCTTCTATCATGCAGCCCAGTTACTTTGCCACACAGGTGTTGCTTTAAGAATTTTGATAAATGTCTGTGATGTGCTTTTTGTCTAGTAAGTAACACTGCTTATGATCTTTTGTGTAGCTCTACGATACATTGTGGGAAGTCCTGGAGGATTGTTGGGACCCGGACCCGGAGGCCCGTCTAACCGCCCAGTGTGCTGAACAGAGACTGCATAACCTTATTCAAGCTGCAACTGTCTTTCACACTGCTGAGCCCTCATATTTTGTTTCTTCAGTTTAAGGAAAAAAAGGTGTTCTTGCATATTTGTGTCCCTTAAAGGAGAAGTCCAGGAAAATGTTTATTAATTCATACAATGGGGCCACCCCCCGCATTGCAAGGGTTAAGTACTTGTTTGTGTCTATGATACTCACCAGACCATCCCAGGCAGCTTGTTCTTAGACCGGTGTCTCGAGCGTCTCTTCCCCTCTGCTGCAGTGGTCCAAGGATCCTGGTATCGCCACACTCTTTACACTGTGCATAGACTGTGTGTATATGTGAGGACACACTTCAGTGATCACAGAATCAGGGAGCCAGCTCGGAAGGTCTGGTGAGTATAACTTTTGATTTAGCGCCTAGACAAAAATGAGCACTTAACCCTTGCAGTGCAGGGGTAGCCCCATTGCAGGCGTTAATAACATGTTTAACTGGAGTTCTTCTTTAATCTCAGGTCTATCTGTTATAGCAATTATGCATGAAATAAGGAGATCGCCACAGGAACAATTTGTGGTGTAATATGGTGCACAAACAAAAAAAGTTACATGTATCAGGTAAAAACTAAACTTGATGGGATTTTGTTTTTGATTTAGTTTTGGATAAAGTAAAGGTTAGAACCCTTGCCAGCTTCAATTGCTATGTACCCTGATTTTCTGTCCCGGTGACCAGCCAGAAAAAAAGGAAAGGTTTCCAGTGAGAACACAGTAATTAAAGCTGATAGAAGTTCAACACCTTCCACACTGTGCTAAAAAAGTAATTTTTCGTTTGCATCTGTCACTAATGCGATTGCGTCCATAGTAAGTAAGAGAACACATTCCAAGAGCAAGCACAAACAGCAATAGCATCCTAACAGAGGTTCCAGACCTTCCCCAATCTATCCAAAACTAAAATAAACAGGGTTATTCACTGAAGGGTGAAGAGTTTGGAGAAGGCAGGAGAAGTGAACAATCTAGGACAACATAGCTGAACTGGAAACATTCTACAATTCAGCTCACTTCCCAGTTCAGCTATGTTGTCCTAGATTGTTCACTTCTCCTGCCTTCTCCAAATTCGTCACCCTTTTGTGAATAGACCTGTTTAAGTTTTGGCAGGGGTCCTGCTTAAAGCATTATAGACACTAGCACAGGTAAAAAGAGAAACGTTATTTATCTATTGAAGTGGTAAACCTTACTCAGGGTTATCTATTATTGTTCACGTTTTTATGTATTTACGTATTTACCTTTTACATAAAATGAGCCACTTTCATACACTTTACTGTGATCTATCATTTCGTCCTTCTCCTCCTTTAACATTTTGCTGGTTTGACAACTGCAGATCTACTGAAAGTTAAGTGACACTAAACTCAGGAGTTAAACTTTCAAAATGCATTCAAGTACTAGAGGTGCACCAAAATGCAAAAAATGTCAGGCCGACATTTTTTAAAGTATTTTATTCTTATTTTCTTTTCAAAACATTTTATTTGATTTATTTCCTAATAAATATTTTTAGTTTTTAATTTTAAAAACCTGTGTGTGCTGCTTGTCCTCTTTTAACTGTCCTTTCTCTACTGCTCCCTCTGTACAGCCTGTCCCCACCATCAACTGCTCCGTCTGTACAGCCTGTCCCCACCATCAACTGCTCCCTCTGTACCGCCTGTCCCCACCATCAACTGCTCCCTCTGTACTGCCTGTCCCCACCATCAACTGCTCCCTCTGTACTGCCTGTCCCCACCATCAACTGCTCCCTCTGTACTGCCTGTCACTACCATCAAATAAAATGTATTGAAAAATTAAAAAATATAAAAAATAAATAAAAAAAAGGGCCTGTCCACCTGGCAGCAAAAGGGTTACATTGGGAGTCAGCGTAAATACCCCTGTTACATCGGAGGTCAGCGTAAATACCCCTGTTACATTTGAGGTCAGCGTAAATACCCCTGTTACATTGGAGGTCAGCGTAAATACTCCTGTTACATCTGAGGTCAGCGTAAATACCCCTGTTACATCGGAGGACAGTGTAAATACCCCTGTTACATCTGAGATCAGTGTTAATACCCCTGTTACATTGGAGGAGAGTGTAAATACCCCTGTTACATCTGAGGTCAGCATAAATACCCCTGTTACATCTGAGGTCAGCATAAATACCCCTGTTACATTGGAGGTCAGTGTAAATAGCCGTTACATCATAGATCAGTGTAAATACCCAACTGCTCCCTCTGTACTACCTGTCCCGACCATCAACTGCTCCCTCTGTACTGCCTGTCCCCACCATCAACTGCTCCCTCTGTACTGCCTGTCCCCACCATCAACTGCTCCCTCTGTACTGCCTGTCACTACCATCAAATAAAAAGTATTGAAAATTTAAAAAATAAATAAAAAGAAGGGCCTGTCCACCTGGCAGCAAAAGGGTTACATTGGGAGTCAGCGTAAATACCCCTGTTACATCTGAGGTCAGCTTAAATACCCCCGTTACATCTGAGGTCAGCTTAAATACCCATGTTACATCTGAGATCAGTGTTAATACCCCTGTTACATTGGAGGACAGTGTAGATACCCCTGTTACATTGGAGGACAGTGTAAATACCCCTGTTACATCTGGGATCAGTGTTAATATCCCTGTTACATTGGAGGTCAGTGTATCGTGGTGTATCTGGACTTTGGTAAAGCGTTCGATTCAGTACCCTACAAATGTCTAATTAACAAACTAAGGTTGATAGGTTTGGAGGAAATTGTTTGCACATGGGTGTAAAACTGGCTACAAGAACGGACCCAGAGGGTAGTAATGATTGGCTCATTCTCTAATTGGGCAAAAGTCAGGAGTGGGGTGCCCCAGGGGTCGGTCCTGGGACAAATCCTTTTTATCCTATTCATCAATGACACAGAGATTGGCATAATTAGTTTGATCTCCATTTTTGTTGATGATACAAAACTGTGTAGGGCCGTAAATTCCAAACAGGAGATATGTGCACTTCAGCAAGACCTGGATCAAACGGAAGCATGTGCCACACATTGGTATATGCCATTTAATGTTGTAAGTTATGCATATGGGTGCATGACCCATGAAGATTGCCTCACACAATTGTATTATTCTCCTTACAAAGGAGGCGATTACGAGGGGACCTTATTGCAGTCTTCAAAACATCACTGGGGAGCACAATATGCACTGAAAACAGCATTGAGAACTCGTGGACACAACAAGAGGATAGAAGAGAGGGGGTTCAATCTTAGAACGCACAAGGGTTGTTTTTTTACTGTGCGAGTAGTAAAAATGTGGAATCTCCTTCTACAGGTAGTGCGATCCGCTGATCAAGTAGAATAGGTCAAGAGACTGCTGGATGAGTTTCTTCAGTCACTGAATATACAACGATATGTGAAGTGTTAAAAACACACACGAACTTGGTCTTTATTTAACCTCACCTGCTATGTTACTAAATACCCCCGTTACATTGGAGGTCAGTGTAAATACCCCCGTTACATCGGAGGTCAGTGTAAATACCCCCGTTACATTGGAGGTCAGTGTAAATACCCCCGTTACATTAAAGGTCAGTGTAAATACCCCCGTTACATTGGAGGTCAGTGTAAATACCCCCGTTACATTAAAGGTCAGTGTAAATACCCCTGTTACATCTGAGGTCAGCTTAAATACCCCCGTTACATCTGAGATCAGTGTTAATACCCCTGTTACATTGGAGGACAGTGTAAATACCCCTGTTACATTGGAGGTCAGTGTAAATACCCCTGTTACATCTGAGGTCAGCTTAAATACCCCTGTTACATTGGAGGTCAGTGTAAATACCCCCGTTACATTAAAGGTCAGTGTAAATACCCGTTACATCGGGAGGTCAGCGTAAATACCCGTTACATCGGAGGTCAGCGTAAATACCCGCTACATCGGAGGTCAGCGTAAAAACCCGTTACATCTGAGGTCAGCGTAAATACCCCCATCACATTGGAGGTCAGTGTAAATACCCCTGTTACATCGTAGGTCAGCATAAATACCCGTTACATTGTAGGTCAGCGTAAATACCCCACATTACATTGGAGGTCCATGTAAATACCCCACATTACATTGGAGGTCCATGTAAATACCCCACATTACATTGGAGGTCCATGTAAATACCCCTGTTAGAACGAAAGTCAGTGTAAATACCCCCATTACATTGGATTGGAGGTCAGTGTAAATACCCGTTACATCGGAGGTCAGTGTAAATCAGTCATCAGCATAAAGTGTATGATGAGTTTTACTTTGATGTTTGTTTCATTACCCCTAACATCATGATTGGAGTGACATTTTCAGCGCAGTGTGGTGCAGCAGAATGACACCCCACTCAAACGTGG
Source organism: Nanorana parkeri (assembly GCF_000935625.1). NCBI lineage: Eukaryota > Metazoa > Chordata > Amphibia > Anura > Dicroglossidae > Nanorana > Nanorana parkeri. The sequence goes on from NW_017306496.1 coordinate 922,533, forward strand.
TTGGGGTTTTCTTAACCTAGAGAAGACGGGACGGGATCATCACGTGAGGCACACGAGTCCGAGCAGTACACAGCCTGGCATTGAAACGGTTAACACGTCTGCAGTGCTGCTCGGGTGTGTCTCAGACCTGGCTCGCCTGGTGGGCGGAACTAAAAGGCAGCACTAGCAGACGAAGGAGAAAAACCGGCCAATCGCAATCAAGTGGGTGGAGCAAAGAGCAAAAATAATGCAAAGTCTCCCGGAAGAAGAGAGAATCCTCTGGGAGAAGAGTGCGAGTGACAGGTGCGTACAATGCGCTGGCTGATCACTGTGTGCGCTCGGCTCTGTCTGTGTCCATATCTCTGGAACATGACAGCAACATACCCACCTTTCACACCATAGATGATGACTTTCTGACTGCCTCTGATTCTCATGTTGTGTCGATACATTTCAGTCACCCTAAGTGCGTTCTATAGGAGTGGCCCATGGACATTGCTGTCCCTATGGGATGTACAATCAGCAGGTCTCCATAACTGGCAATCTGGGCTTTTCAATACTTACACATAGTATGTATAGGCCAGAGCTGGTCATATATTGCTGCTTGGACCTTTAAGATATTGTTTCTGATCTTTACCTGAGTCGGCAAAGTTGATTTTATGATGCTGGTAGTCATGGATTTGCTGTGTGCCCCATGCTCTGCTGATTGCCGCACCCTGGAGCTGTGTACACATACACTCGCCCTTCATTTCTACCCACCCGTTGGCTTTTAACCACTTCAGGACCGGCATGTTACACCCCTTCCTGTCCAGGCCATTTTTTCAGTTTTTTAACGCTGTGATACTCTGACAATTACTTGGCCATGCCACACCGTGCCCAAATTATTTTATATCAGAGTGTTCGTTTGGCGGTATTTAATAACCGCTGGTTTTTTATTTTTCACTATATATAGGAGAAAAAACAAAAATTTTTTGGGGAAAAAAACCCTGCTTCTCTTACTTTCTATTAAAATAAAAATGTCAGGACAGTACGAACACCTCCATTATGACCTCTTTTAGGAAAGTGGTTATCCCAAGGTGATCTCATTTTTTTGCCATGAATGAAGAATCATTCTGGTATTGAGGGCGTTAAAGCAGAACTCTGGGGGGGATCTTAACCTATGAAGTGGGGCTACCCCCCACTGCAAGGGTTAAAGGAGAACTATGGGGTTAAGGCTTTTCCCCATAGTTCTCCTTAGGGTAACGGGAAGACACAAACTAGCGTCCTCCCGTCACCCTAGGCTCAGTATACCGCAAGCTGCAGCTCACGGTATACTGAGACGCCGCAGCTGAAGCGGATCCCGACAATTGTGCCGGGATCCGCCCAGCTGCGTGAGTGACAGCTGGCTCTGCCTATCTAAAGGTAGAGCCTGCTGTACCCGCCCCCTCCCCCGTCCGTTCCGCCAGTCAGCGCTGGAGGTTTGGAGTGGGGAGGGGGGAATCCAGCCACTCCCCTGTCACGGCAGAGAGCCGTGACAGGATCGAGAGGTGAGTGAACGCCGGTATGTGTTCGCTCACTTCTTAATCTACTGAGTCGACCTGTGACAGTCTCATTGTCACAGGTCGACTGTGATAGTACTTCCCCACCCAGCCTGTCTCCAGTGATGGTATGTCCCTCGGCCAATACACTCTATATAGAACGCGATAATTTATGGGACCTTAGACCGTTGCAATGGAGGAGTAGAGAGGCTGGAAGAACCAGTCTAAAGCTGGCCATACACCTATAGATTATCTGCAGATTTTCTTTGGTCAGATAGACTGTGAAACACTGCACTGTGAGCTCTCTGATTGGTCTTCTTTTGACCAGATCTGCTAAGATCGACTCTGTACACAGGGTCAGTGTACTGAGCTGTCCAGGGATGGTTTGGTTCACCGGCATTAGCAGGCACACTGACCGCCTGATGTATATTTCTGCTTGGATGTGTCAGCCCCTCCTGGCTGTATGAATGAGGGGGGAAACACTCCCACTGTACTATGCAAGCCGAGCGTGAGAGCGCAAATTGAGTGAATCTTGCCAGCCGGGGCACAGGCATCAATAAAAACCAGACATTAGTATGATTCCCCACTCTATCCAAAACTTTCAAATAGAAAAGTTTGGCTTTAAAGTGTATATTAAGCAAAAACTTTCTTTTTTATATTTGGGTAGAATAGGTAAGAGTTGGAACACCCTGTTTGTTTTTATGGCGGCCTCTGTCCCCGTTGGGGAGATCCCCCCACCCTCTCTTTGTCCTAGATGCATCAGGATCAAAAGTGATGGGAAATCCAATAGTTTGAGTTGTTTGGAACAGGCATACAGTAGAAGTCTTATTAGGGGATATTTATTATGGTGACAACTGTCTAAAGAGAGAAT
>NW_017306496.1:924946-945170 GCF_000935625.1 Nanorana parkeri
AATCGAGCTGAGGTCTGATTCGTGGTCTGGACAGAATGGTCACTCAGTTCGTGTCCGTACTGCAGTCAACCATTTAGCTTCCACTTAGGCTTTTGCTACCACAAAGGGGCTAACAAGACCCAATGTGAGAGCATTTGGAAATGACAAGTTCTCTTTATGGAGACATCAGGGGTCTATTAAACCTCTGATGTCTCTCCTGTCCTCCGAAACAGACCATCAAGAACAGGAATGTGCTTGATAGTCTGTATATCTGGCCCTTCTGCTGGCTTCTGACAGCTGAAGCAGGAAGCGCTGAGAGTGATCACAGAGCAGATCAGGGAACTGCTCCTGCTCTCCATTCTCACACTGTTTGCCAGTCCTTGGCCCCCTAGAGGAGCGGGGGACCCGAAAACCATGGTGGGAGGGTTGCAGGGGGGCGGCACAAAAGCTGACTAGTACAAGTGATCTGGGTGGCTGTACAGCTGCCCAGATCACTTGTAGCTGTAGCAACCGGCCTTTCCTGACATAATTGGTTGCTAGGAAGACTGCAGTCCTAGCAACCAATGACTGAAGCAGAGGGAGGGCCTGCGCTGGGTTATGGCTGGCAGTGGATACACCCGCCTTGGAGGCCAGTGTATCCACCGTCAGCCAGCCATAACCCAGCACACCTCAGTAATCGCGATCTGGACAGAACCGCCACTCTGTACTCACTGGTAGTTTGAAAAATCAAGCGTCTGGGTGTGTCATGGCTGAGCCTCTACCATATCTGTTCCATGAGGTGCTATTAATGTAGCCGCACCTTGAGAGAGAACCTTGCACAGGTATTCCTATGACTATTAGATCAACTACATTGATACTAGCCGGAGATCCACAGATAGAATTCGAACGCGTTCTGGCATTTTCGGCTATTTTCCTTTAAGCCCAGACTTCTCTTGGTGTTAATATTTGTGTACACTTTCAAGTAAAAGTTCAGTATATTTTTTAGTAAATTTTCTATTTTGAGTTATTGTAGTGTTTTTTTCTTACAGCAAACCCTTGCTTTGCCCATGTAGGCTCTTTAATGCCCTCTCCCTGGTAGCCATTTTCCTTCATTCCCCTGCTGCTCCATATGTTGCCTGGAGAAAAGAGAGGAAGACCTGTGTAAGCTCTGACCCTCAACCCCATGTGACGGCTCTGGGCCAATCACCAGCGCTGTTACATGGATTGAGTCACATGATCCACCATACCTGGCCGTACCAGGGACCACACATCAACCACACAGTTTTACTGCCCGTGTGAACTAGGGCTAATGGAGTTGTAGTATATTTATGACAATGTTTTAAATACGGCCAATTAGTAAAGCTGACCATACAGTGGTAGTTTTCTTTTTTCCTCATTTATCCCCTCCGGCTGAATGAGAAAAACAGTCAATTCCCCTATCCATGCTGAACAGTGTGGTTGGGGGAATCTTCCCATCTTCCCTGCCAGGCTATTGTATTCTTACAGCCAGCAGGGGACAACTTTTGGCCCAGATCCTTCGACAAACTTCGATTTTAAAAATCTAAATTGTGTGGTCCCAACAGGGTGGCACACAGCTTGAATTGCGTCCGTGCCTGCAGAAAGCGCCTCTATTATTGCAGTAATAATGTACAAAAAGAGCTCCATGAAGACACATTCTGTAACACGGGTCACAAATCCTCTTCAACACATACATATACTGTTTTGTTTATTTTGGGCATGTCATGGGAGCATCACAAGTGAGCCAAAAAGGTCAGAAAAACGATGGTTAATCGGGCCCTAAATGTCCACCTCTGGGCCCTGTTTCTTCTCCATCATACCCCAACCTTCCCCTGTAAGAGTTTGCCATTTGTCACTTCGAGTAGTGACAGACATCTGTGTCCCCTACTGTGTGCCATGGTTGCATCCTCTGATCCCTACATCACTACATGACTCAGCACTGAGGAAGGAACCACGATGCACCGGGGTGGCCACGAGCATCTGACACACCCAGAAGTGTCAGATCTTGAATATATTGGCAGAGCCTCCAGTGCTGGAGCGGAGTGGATGCATGGGAAGCGAGCTGCTACAGAGGCATGTATACAGGTCCGTCTTTGGCAACATGTTTCATCAGACAGAGTCTCTTTATGCTCATTTTAGGCCTGGTTCCCACCTGGGCGTTTTGTAGCGCGTTCGAACGCTCTGCAAAACGCTCAAACACCGAAATCCCATTATTTCCTATGGGTACGGTTCACACCTGGGCGTATTACAGGCCGTATGAACGCGCTACAAAACGCCCTACGCCCAAAGAAGTACAGGAGCTTCTTTGGGGCGTTTTTGTCGCGCGTTTCCATTGGGATACAGCCAAGTAGCCCTCGGAAACGTGCGTTTGTTGCGCGTTTTTTAACCGCGAATCTCGGTAAAAACATGCGTCACGAAACACGCGACAAACGCGCCTATTCGATACGCCTAGGTGTGAACCCAGCCTAAGAGAGGACATCCCAAAGATTTTCTACTCTGCCCATTTAATAAGGCATAGCTTATGTGCAAATTGCAGTAAACCACAGCAACCTGTTGGGTGTCAGTTTGCTTTAGTCACATCTATGAAACCCCAGTTCTGATTGAACTCTGCAGTATTATTTGCATTTGTCATATCTGAATATATTAATAATGGAAATTGTATACTGTAGTAATGCCTTTTGCAGTAGTTAACCCTTTTAGGTACTGGTTTTGAAGCAGCAGGAAATCAGGACTAGTTTCCATAACTGGTCAGGTACTAATTTTAATATAGCATGCTCTGTAATATCACAGCTTCGTTCTCACATAGGAAATACATTTTTCTTGCTTAGTTTAATAACATTCCAGCAATATTCAAATAATAATAGAGCACCTAGTAATAGAAAAGTGGCACAATTGCCAGCCATGTACTTTCCTGGCATCTGAGATACCAGGTGCAGTGTAGATATAGAAATCTATGCAAATGGTGTTCTGACCGAGCACACTAAGCTGGCCGTATGCCATTCTTATCCATAAGTCCCCGTGCCCATATATTAAAGCAACCTTGGCACTCCAGCTGCAATGCCTCATGGGACTTGTAGTTCCACAACAGCTGGAGTGCCAAGTTTGCCCACCCCTATCCTAAAGGAGGTTGCTGATTTGTTTGGGGGGGGGTGTTAAATACTCATTGCCTGGCTGTTGCGTTGAACCAGCACTGACCCAGACAACATCTGGAGCTCTAACTTTCCTCTTGCTTAGATGCATGCTTGTTCCAGGTCAGTATTTCAAAGTATTAAAGTGACATTAAAGTCAAAAATTCCGATCTTCCTCTTCTTTCCTGGTGTTTTCATCTGTCCCTCCAGCAGTGCGGCGGCTCTCCGATCCAGCGCTGACTGCTCTCAAGTCCATAGACTTACCTTGCGTCTCTGCTCGTCTCCCGGCCAAGAATCCGAACTGCGCATGCGCCCGCCCCAAGATCCTTTGCGGCTGCACGATCAGTTCCTGATTCTCGGAGCGGGAGCGCGCAGCGATAACTAGGTAAGTTTAAACCTCTGTTAAAGCGGGTTTTTTTTTTTTTTTTTTTTTTACTTTTTGCCTATATCTACTGCTTGCTAGCAGTAGATATAGGCAAAAAAAACAGAGGGTTTAGAACCCCTTTAAGGCCAAAGACGGCCAGAAAATTAGTTGGCAATGATAGAACTAACATTTGTCTCTATATAGGGTTCCTTTGAAGCACATATCATCTAACAAAATCTTGGTGAGCTTTGTGTGTTTCTTCCAGACCTATGTAGTAATCCAGTGTGAAACAATCTCCTGTAGCCTGTAGTGGGTGGAGCCTGCTGGGTCCCTCCTACAGCTCTGTTTTTTGCACAGGCTACGTGCCGCACAGCGATTATCATGGCTATTTATACAAGGTACTATCTGAGTTTACAAAAGCATTTGCTGCACACAAAGTGAATTAATATCCTTTGTGGCTATTGAGGAATAAATAAAGTTTTTGTGCTTTGAGTTCAGCTTTAACACATACAGTGCATGGCCCCCAGAACAACATGATTCACACCCCTGTAGTCATAGGTCAAAATAAAATTATTTTCAAAATAATAGAAAAAAATTACATAATTCAGGGGATGAAGTGGTACATGACACAGTCAATGAGGAAAGGATAAATGGATGTAACATGTGGACCGCCACTCGGGCAGACAAGGATTTTTATTTTCACAAGAATACATATGTCACAGTGAATGTTCTTTCTGCTTCCTGAGTGACCGGGCCCATTCACATCATCTCCAGATTGTTTCTGGACCCAAAATGCATCCTAATGTATCCCTATGCTATTTCTTGCCTCTGTTCACACCACAGCAGTCCGTTCCAGACCAGACAAAATGAGACGTGAAGATTGGAATGCACAGGAACTACGGGCAGGTTCACACCTTTTTCCTGACTAGATCTGGTCTAAAAAATGGTGTGAACCTGCCCATGGCTGGCAGGTTTGGTGGTTCTGCACTGCTGCATGACTTTACATTTTCAGTGACTCACGTGGAAGGCCTGCATTTATTGGAAGGGAAGTGAATCCATAAATAATTGTGTGCTGCCCTTAAACAAGTACCTACTGCCTATTCTTTGTAGGACTTTGGTCTGAGGCATGGCAAGAGTCTTTGTTTTTCTTATCTGGCCTGCTTTCACATTAGCAGATGTCATATGCCTATCTGTCTCATGAATTGTGTTCTTGGGTTGTTGAAAGATGTTTTTCAGTATACCACAACTTCACATCCAGTACATTAGGGCTGAAAAAAAGTATAGCATGTCGTGCACAGAGCCTTTCCTGATCACAGCAGTACAGACCAGCCAGACATCACCACTGTGACATCTGGAAAAAACTGCAATTATCAGACCCCATGTCTGTCTATGGGTCTGTCAGACCCAGTGGAGTGGAAATCCTTCTATCCCCGCAATGCACTTTTCACGTTCTGCCTTCGCCTTCCTCTCTATCACTCTCCTCTTTTGAAACCCACTGCATTCGCCTATTCTCTCCAATTTCACTGAGGATTGCTGTTATATACCGGCCACCTGGACCAGTATCTCGCTTTCTGGATGACTTCTCTGCCTGGCTACCCTACTTTCTCCCCTGAGCCGCCACCTCGCTGATAACAACCTTCTCGATCCCTTACAGTCCGGCTTTCACCCCTACACTCCACTGAAACCGCCCTCCTGAAACTCACTAATGACCTACTAACAGCTAAAAACAATGGCCACTACTCCCTACTCTTGCTATTAGACCTTTCTGCTGCTTTTGACACTGTTGACCACCTGCTCCTCCTCAAAAAACTACTCGCTTGGCCTACAAGACTCTGCTCTCTCTTGGTTCTCCTCCTACCTATCTAAGCGCTCCTTTAGTGTCACCTACAAATCTACATCCCCCCTCTTCCTCTTTCTGTAGGGGTCCCCCAAGGCTCTGTCCTTGGACCCCTTCTATTCTCTATCTACACCTCCCCCCTTGGTCAGTTAATGACCTCAAATGGCTTCCAATACCATCTATCCTGATGACACTCAAATCTATCTTTCTACTCCACAACTCACCCCCTCAGTGTCCTTGCGTGTCACTAATCTACTAAATTACATATCCGTCTGGATGTCGCAACACTTCTTAAAACTCAACCTTTCAAAAACTGAGCTCATGATATTTCCTCCCGCCCATGCACCTTCCCCAACTTTTCCCTTGAGATTGTTAACACAACTATCCATCCCTCCCCCATGCCAAGATCCTAGGTGTCATCCTTGACTCAGACCTCAACCTTTCTTCCCCACATCCAATCACTATCCAAATCCTGCCGCCTTCACCTTCGTAACATCTCCAAAATACGCCCCTTCCTCACCAATGAAACTGCAAAATTACTCATCCACTCCCTTGTTATCTCTCGTCTTGCCCAAAGGATAAAGTTCAAAATATTAACAACCACTTACAAAGCCATCCACAACTCTGCCCCCGGCTATATCTCGAAACTTGTCTTAAAGTACCACCCTAACCGTCCCCTACGCTCTTCAAATGACCTTCTGCTTTCCAGCTCACTAGAGCCTCTCCCATCCTATGGAACTCTCTACCCCAACCAGTCTGTCTATCTCCCACTCTGACTGCCTTTAGGCGATCACTTAAGACTCATCTCTTCAAGGAAGCCTATCCCACCTCAAACTGACCACTGAACAATCACTTTCTCAAACAATTCATCTCCACACAGCTACCTTCTCTTGTATCACTTCCTCCTCCCTTTTAGACTGTAAGCCCTCAGGGGCAGGGAACTCCTTACCATCTTGTCTTGAATTGTATTGTGATTGTAATGTCTTCCTTATATTGTAAAGTGCTGCGCAAACTGTTGGCGCTATATAAATCCTGTATAATAATAATAATATGGGGGATCCAGCACGATCAGGTCTGGTGAAGCGGATCTCTGATTCATTTGTTTTTCCATATCTGCCCAGAGTCAGGAGTAACCGGGTGGAAACGGATGCCCATCGGTTTACACACGGCTGTACATAGATTTACATTATGCATCCAATAAGGTCCACCTGAAAAACTGACGTGTCGATCCGATCAGACCACCCGTCTGAAAGGGGCTTTAAACTTTTTCACCTTCCTTCTATATGCAAGACAATGCTACTTTTGTGAATAAAGCATTTGCTACTGGTAGCATGCGCTAATCTGCCCTCTGTGGGTTATTGCACACCAATTGAGGGGGGGGGATTTATCAAAATTGGAGCAGCTGTGCATGACAACCAATCAGCTTCCCTCTTCAGTTTGTTCAGTTAAGATTTGAAAATGAAAGAGAGAAGCTGATTGTTTGCCAATTGCTCCAGATTTTGTCTGCTCAAGTTTTGATAAATTCCCCTCATAGTATGTCTCTTCTGCAATAAAAATTGCTGTCTGGTCACTCCCACTCTAAGTACAAAATTCCTTCTCAGAAGTCATTTCAAACCTTGGAAACCAAATGTAAATCACGAATGGAATCTGAAAGTTTGAATTTAGTTGCCATGAGTCAATACAAACACGTCTTACTTCGTACCATTGTATAAATGAGACCCTTTGTGTGGTGTGGCACTTACAAGGCAGATAACAATCTTGCCTTTCAACCTGAACACCAAAATGATTGTTTTATAAGAGCCCAGGCTTGGATCTGACTGGAATAGTTGGGCCACAGTAATGGGTGGATAGGCCACCATAAACACTGGCTGATAGAAGTTATTTTTAGCTGGATATAAATTTATATTGAAGTTGATTTGCTAGCATAATGCATAGTTTGTTTTTTTCGTACTCCTTAAAGCCCATTTCCACCTTTTGCAGACGTATTTCTTAAAAAACATATGCCAGCAATGTACACAGAGTATACTGTACATGAAGCAGGCACCTGCAGTTGCTGTATATGAACACAGAAACTTAAATTTTTTTGGTTAGCTTCCCTCTTCATATCCTCATGGAAATGGCCGCCTCTGTGCTCTGCAAGCAATGTGTGTATATTAAAACTGAGCTCTCCACACTAAAATCACTATCTGGTTCTAATTGATGTCTGTATCCCCAAATCCCATGCCTTGTGTGATTTCCTTTCATTTCCTGCCCTGGAGACGCAATATTATTATTATTATTATTATTATTATTATTATTATACAGGAAGGAAGACATTACAATACAATTCAAGACAAGATGGTAAGGAGGGCCCTGCCCCTGAGGGCTTACAATCTAAAAATAGAATGTGAGTGGAAATCTCTCCAAGTATGGGGACTGGAGTCTCTAATAGAAGTTTTCCCTCCTCTCTGGTAGCAACTGCTACATTTTAGTTTACGCTCACCTTCTGTTTTGGTGGCAATGGTTTCAAGAACAGACAATTGGTACTTCATTGCAGTAAAACCTAACGGAAGCTATTCTACTATCCCACACTATCCAAAACCAGAAAAATGCAGGCCCAATGCAGCAACAAGTAAAGAAACATCGGGCCACGGTTAGCTTGCTCTAGTAGTTAGTTTGCTCTGGTAGTTAGCTAGTTACACGCCCTGTTTTATAGGCCCGTTTGTACTTTGAACGGGTTGTGAGTAATAGGGAGTGCAGCTTGTCCAGGCATCCTAGAAACCAACGTCAAATCATCGAGCTTGCATTCTTTCCTTGGATATAAAGCAGCAGTGTAATGTGTTGAAAGGGCAGTGGTATCTCTGAATTCTCTTTGTACATGCACAGAAATTTGACACAGCTGAATTTTTCTTTGTAGGTAGAACATCTACCCTTGGGGAAAGCAATGTATCCCAACCATCCAGGTATGTAACTGTTCATTCTTTCTTCTCAAATTTAATCAGACTTAGAATTAGGATAAAACTAGCTCAGTCTCATGATAAAACCCAATGTTTATGGAAGTATTGACTCTGTGGAGTTCTTGGTCTTTTCCACAATGGCTGGAAGCTACAGATGGCTATAACTGTCACAGCCTGTGTAGATCAGGGGTGGGCAACCCCGGCCCTCCAGCTGTTGATGGCATTGCAAGACTGACCGTTACAGGCATGATTTCCAGAAGCATTTGGGGATTTGTAGTTAAAGCACAGCTGGAGGGCCGGTGCCCACACTTGGTGTAGATATATGTATGAAAGGGATATTGTAGAAGGGTAAAGTCTGACCTCCCAAGTGCATACCTGTTGCAGGCCAGCAACTTGCTATGTAGCAAACCCAGGATCGGCAGACATGTCCCCTTCCCCTGCAATTTTTTCAATAGCAGCTTCCTTATTTCTATCTGTCCAAAGTACATTTTTATGACAATAGGGTAGGCCTGACTGTAGTTGAATCTCTATATGTCTTGTGATTTTATGACGGCAATGACCAACAACATAGTATATAATAAGGTAACTATTTTTTTCATGGCAATTTTAACATTCAACTGTTGTTTATCCATGTAGGTCAAAGCGACAGGTTCATTTTAAAGCTGGTCCCTACAGTATTAAATATGTATGTCAAGCCCAAAACTTTTTTTTTCTTAAGTTTGTATAGAGTAGGGAAGGATTACACCTCCTGTCAGGTTTTTACTGCTATCCAGGGCTCTTTTAAAAAGATTCACCCTCCCATCCTGTCCTGACAACAGTTTCACCAGACAGGAAGTGAGGGAAAATCTGCAACAGGAACACAAATGGAAATGAAAATCTGACAGGGATTCTAGTCTTCCGTACTCTACTAAAAAAAACATTAGTGTTGCTGTTGGAGAGTTACCCTCACTTCCTGTCTGGTTATAGCTGTCTGTGTCCCCACTAGGTAGATACACCTTCTCTGTCTGTCCTGGTGACCACTGTCACTAAAACAAAGTGATTAGAAATCCAACATATTAGAGTAGTTACCAGTGAGAGAAAATCTTCTGATGGTGACACCTGTTCTGGTGACAGTTGTCCATGAAGGGATTTCCCTCATTTATAGAGATTTCCTCTCACTTCCTATTTAATCTTCAGGACAGTAAGTGAAGGTAAATCTCCCCACCCTAAACTGATGGGTTTTAACCCTTACCTACTCTAGCTAAAGGTGGCCATACTCTATTAGATTAAGCCTGCAAGCTGAATGAAAACAAATTGAACAGATTCCCGCTGGTCTATTGTATTTTAACAGTGCCGCTATCAGAATACCTGAATAGGGACTGCAGCCAATTGACTGCAGTCGTTGTTTGGCCGATTTTTCTGAACGAAGGATGTCGGGTGAAAAGCTGGCAGTAGGGCCACCCGCTGAGTGCATTTTGAACAGCTCATCAAGAACCAGCAGAAATTTGCTCTGTGCACGGCGGGCTGTAAACTAAAAAAAATAATAATTTAGTAGCGCCTGTAACAAATAGACTGGAACAAAAAAGAGGATACTTGCTGTACTCCTTACCGGGATTCCCATGTGGATATACAGACAGGTGCTTGAAATGACTGCGGATGGTGCCGCCCCTCTTAGATATTTGAAGAAAGTCACCGGCACACCAAATCAATGACTGTATCAGGTGTTCATTTATTGACGTATGCTGTCTCTTGGTTGCAAGTGCTTTCGGGGCCACGCAGGGTCCCCCTCATCTCTGAGCCTGATAAAGGGGACCCTGCTTGCAACTGAGAGACAGCATGCATGAATAAATGAACACTTGATGCAGTCATTGATTTGCTGTGCTGGTGACGTTCTTCAAATATGTAGAAAAATAGACTGTGACGAGATTCCACGTAGACCTTTTCAGTCACAAGCAATGTAGCTTAGGACAACACATCGTGGACTTTGAATAGCTAGCTGACGTATGAACAGAGATACCGGGCACAATGATTTCTAATCAATAAAATCCTTTGTAATATATTGCAATACTTTTATTTATAATAGCAAAATGGCACAGTGGGATATTAATGTATTTTATTATAGGGACCACATAAAAGAACTGGACTACGTTGTTCATTCTGTAACATGAGTGGTAGTATTGTAGACGTTTCTGAAAGCGTGTACAAATCACATTTATCTTTTATGAGTAATCGGCGTGAGAAATCCAGTGATTTTGACGTCTCATTTAAGTCCAGACCTTCTATTTAATGTAAACCTGTGGAGATCTCGGGATATAAATTTAAGAGCTATGGATAATAGCTGGCAGCATTTCCTATGGTTCTGGCCCTTTCCAGGGTCTTTCCCAAAGTTAATTTTTGTATTTCCATGGAGACAGCTGATGGACCGGAGGTTGCTGATGAGTCATTCAGCAATGACTCTACTGCCAGAAAGCGGAGAAATCTTGGGGTACTACGCACTATGACTTGCAGCTCTTACGTTCTGTCCTGTGAGATATCCACAGGTTTACTTTAATTAAAAACTGCTGAAAAAAATGTTGCTTGCCATTGCTGACCTGCTTTGAAAACTGCTAGTTCCCTATTGGTCTTGCTGACCCTTAGACTTTAGTACTTTTAAGTTCTTGATCCTGAGCACTTATGCAGACGGTGAAGTCAGAACTTCCTCTTTGCATACTTGTACTTGGTCATTAACTTACAATGGGCCTTTATTTTCCCCTTATAAAGACATATGTATATATATTTTTTTCTTGTTCTTTGGCTTGGCAGAGCTCCAGTAAAGAAAAAGAAATACTGATCGATTACTTCTTGGGTGCCCCTGCGTTGTGTTTACCTTGGATAAAGGTGCAGCACACTGCTTTTTTTTAAGGATATGAGACCTAGTCCAGTATAGCAGTTAGATATATAATTAGCTGGACATAAAAATACCCTCCGCAGCTTGGCATACCAGTTGTGTCTCACTAATGTTGTAACCTTATACCAACTTTGTGAACCACATTGTAATCCATCCTATATGGATGTAAAATCTCTTTGCTTGTGTCTCTCTTTCAACAGGACAACCTGGTTACCCACCAAACCCAGGATATCCTCCTGGCACCAATCCTGCATACCCTCCTGGTACAGTGCCCCCTGCCTACCCCCCTGGACAACCTGGTTATCCCCCAGTTCAGCCTGTCTATCCCCCTGGGCAGGCTGTCTATCCTCCAGGACATGTACCACATCCTGGCCATCAGCCTGGCTACCCTCCACAAGTTGGACCTTACCCACCAGGAATGCCAGGGTACCCAGTGAACCCCATGATGCCTGGATACCCCATGGATAAGAAGATGAGGAAGAAAATGAAGAAGGCAAACAAAGCAAATAAGCATGCATATGGAAGGGTGAGTGTGGGCACAGTGCGTGATGGGTACTTCAAATCCTAGATACATTTTGGCATATGCTTTCATTTTAAAGGTAAAGCTAATTGAGGGTTATAATTGCTTGTAGCTGAGAAGCATGATGTTTGCTTCTGGAGCTGACCATTCTAATTATATACACCGATTAGCCATAACATTATGACCACTGAGAGGTGAAGTGAATAACATTGATTAGCTCGTTACAATAGAACCTGGAAGTGGGTGGGATATATTGGGCAGCAAGTGAACATTTTGTCCTTGAAGTTGATTTGTTGAAAGTAGGAAAAAATGGGCAAATGTAAGAATTTGAGCCAAATTTTGATGGGTAGCTGACTTAGAGCAACTCCAAACTCTTGTGGGATGGTCCCGGACTGCAGTAGTCTGTATGTACCAAAGGTTGTCCAAGGAAGGAAAAATGGTGAACCGGCAACAGGGTAATGGGCAGCCTAAGCTAAGAAACACAAGTAAGTGGGACAATACCCATGCCATTGGTGTGATTTTTAAAGGAGAACTATGAGGTGAGTGCTTTTCACTCCCCTCATAGTTCTAGCCGACCTGTGACAATGAGACTGCCACAGGTCGGCTCAGTAGATCGGGAGGTGAGCGAACACATACCGGTGTTCGCTCACTTCTCGATCCTGTCACGGCAGAGGGAGGGGCTGGATTCCCCGCTCCGATCCACCAGCGCTGACTGGCGGAACGGACGGGGGAGGGGCGGGTACAGATGGCTCTGCCTCTAGATAGGCAGAGCCAGCTGTCACTCACGCAGCTGGGCGGATCTCGATATCGATGTCGGGATCCACTCCGGCTGCGGCGTCTCAGTATTCAGCGAGCTGTAGTTCGCGGTATACTGAGCTTAGGGTGACGGGAGGACGCTAGATTGTGTCCTCCCCTTACCCTAAGGAGAACTATGGGGAAAAGCCCTGACCCCATAGTTCTCCTTTAACATTTGATTATGGGATGGACCGAAGTGATGTAATGTTTATGTACTCGTGTAGATACACTGGATATAGTCGGTATATTACCATATACTAAGTTCTACATCAATATTTTGCATTGTTAGTCCATATATTCACATATCTTATATACCCATTAATATGAAAGAATGTTTGTGCAAACAAGTTCTACTCCCAAGTGAATCTTTTCCTGCACATTAAACAAGAATGCTTTTTCCTGAATTGGTATCATATTCACGGTTAGTATTTTGTTTGTTCAAATAAGAAACAATAATTTTCCATCCTGCTCCATCAATTTTTACCACAATAACCATTAGTAAATCAAGTGAATCCAAAATGATTGTTTTTAACTGAATTCTAACCGTGTATAGCCAGCTATAGATTGTATATTTGATAGTAACCCAAACAAATATAAAATGGTTTGAAAAAGAATAAACTTTGAAGAAACAAATGACTATTTTATAAAAGCAGAAATGCAATTGTATCAAATGGAAGAATCAAAAGCTCTCCACCTAGAGGTGATGGAGGGTAGCTGTAACCAACATTTTGCCTTTCACTTAGGAAACGACTAACACAATGGGGTTTATTTACTAAAGGGATAGAGGATGTTCACTTTGCAAGGTGTATTCTGGTAAATAAAGTTAATCTATGTTTAATCTGAGTACTCAAAGTTGTGCGGGAAAAAAAGAAAAATTCAGTTTTGTTTTTTTTCTCCTTTCATTGGGTATTCAAAGTGAACACAGATCCACCTTGTTTACTAACTGTCACGTACCTCGAATGGGAGCCTGAGAAGACCAGGGCAGCCTCTCTTGCTGCTCCAGTCCAAGCACCCTTGGGTAGTGGGACAGATAGTTCCAGTGGGTAAGGATGCCACTGATGTCACTGGAACTTGTGAGCACAGCCGTCTCAGGGCTGGAGAGGCAGGTTACTGGCAGGAATAGTCCAGCAACAAGCCATGGTCAGCAATAATTGGGCGACATGGTACCAACACGGCAAACAAAGCCCGTCGGGGGCCAGACCAGGTTAGCAACTTGCAGCCAGCGTGGTCTCAAATTGGCAGACAGTAATCAAAGTCAGGGGAACAAGCCGGTTTTAAACTAAGGAGAGCCACGGAAGATCGGAATCAGGGTACAGCTGAGGATCTCTCAGCACTGGAGACCTGCAGGGCTTTCTTAAATTGCCTGTTTGGTGCCACTATTGCATTGAACGTGCATGCATGCATGCCCTTGCACATGCCGCAAGACACAGACATGCCGGTGCACAGATGCATGGCCATGCACTATTCAATTATCTCGCACTGGAATGCTATGCAGGTTGGTTTAATCTTCCATACCCTAACATTCACATTGCTAGGTGAGCAGACTCTACCCCTTTAGTAAAGCCCCCCTTCTGTCTTTTGAAGTTCAATTCATCCTCTTATAATATCTGGTGTGGAGCATGCAAGTGGTTTTTCCTTTTAGGTTGTTGAGCTCCAAAGCTATCTTCACATCTCGGCTATGGGGCTGTGCATAACTGTAAATAAGCTTATTTTTGGGGGGAGAGCAAACATGTCTCTTTTTAAGAGAGTCAAGGTAAGAGGGGGAAAAACTAGCCAAGGAGAGGAAGGAGACTGTTGGGGATAATAAGGAATGAAGAGGGTTAAATAAGAGAGACTGGCCATTCATGTCACAAACTAATTGTACAATTTTCTATAGATTTAACAAAACTATGTAGTGGGAGGGCCTACCTTAGGAGACCATTTTCTATCTACTCAGAGAGGCCATTTAATTACATTTTTGGTAGATTAAAAGGACATTGCACAATCAGATTGTAACATGTATGGTCAACTTAATATATAGGCAAGCACCTTGTGTGTCTAACTGAAAAAAGGGTTCTGGTGTTTACACTTGCAGGGGTGTACCCAGTGGGCAAAGACTGTTGGGTATGTGATATAGGTACCCCTAAGGTCCACAATGATCATTTGCTTGTTTCTCCATCAATTATCTATAGAATGTGTAGTCTTATTCAATGAGGGGAATTTATGAAAACTGGAGCAGACAAAATCTGGAGCAGTTGCCCATGGCAACCAATCAAACTTCTCTGTTCAGTTTGTTCCCTTAAGATCTGAAAATGAAAGGGAGAGCTTATTGGTTGCCATGCAGAGTTGCTCCACATTTTGTCTGCTCCAGTTTTGATAGGTTCCCCTCAATGTGTTTTTTACAAATTACACGCGTGCTTATACGCAGCAGCCTGTACTTCTCTATGTGAGTACACGGCCGTACACTCACCCGAACTACACGTCCGTGCGGGTGTCCATACTCGTACGCTAACGGGATGGATCCGTACAGCCTGCCAGATGTGACAACGCCGACCCCAACCAACGACAACCCCCTCCCGCCGTTACACCAAGTTAATCAATTCAATCTATTTACATCTTTTTTTTTTTCCCCTAGAGGTTGGTTTTGATTTAAGCTGTGGCCTGCCTGCACAGAACCTATGCCTTCTGACTTATTATACACAGATTGTAAACCTCGTGGTGGAGTAGTTGGTATCAATTAAGGTTTATCAGATACTCACTTGTTCTCTGCACAGAGTTGGGGCCTGTTCACACCACAGCGTTGTCATTGATTCATTCATTCCTTGCCATTCATCCTCAATGGCATCCCAATGCACCTCACAACGTGCATGTGTTGCAGTTCAATGTGTGGTACTGTAATAATGTGCGTTTCTGTGTAGTGATAAATAATAGTGCAAGCATGAATTCACCCCATGACAACACACGTTATTGCAGCGCCGCACAATGCGTGGCACTGCAACCCAAACCTGCTGGCAACGCAGGGCACCTAGCATTCAGTACCATACAATACAGTGTGCTAAACTCACAGATCCTATGGTGTGAATGGACCCTTGAAGAATGTCAGGACTGTGTCATTTGTACATGAGCTTATACTAATTTTGTTTTGTTTTTTCTTCCAGAGATCGTCATCCTCTTCCTCCAGCAGTGATTAGAATAAAAAAATTCTGCTTGTTAAAGAAGCCAAAGAATATTTTCCTGCAATAAGTAGTAGCATGCACAGTTTATGTATTTTTAAGCTGAAGAGCCGCATGCTGCACTTATCTCTGTTATCATCACAGATGAATGTAATCATTCCTGCAGTGTTCTATAGTAGTTACACTGCAATAACAACACTATGCATTCCTTGTTTTCTGCACATTACTGTGGTGTAAGTGCAACTTATTCCCTAATCTGCTTCCAATAATAAAGTTTTAATTTACTCTGCGGCGAGTTTTCTGTACATAATGAATACACCTTTTATATCATATATTTGATTATAGCTGACATTTCATTCTCCGTTGAAGCTTGACTCCAGCCATTTTTTTCTACTTTGAATGGGGGGAGATTTATTTCTGTCTCACAAAATGAAAGGGGGTGCGCGAGTGTTACTGGGACAGGAAGGCAGAGACCATATCCCACTCACTGTGCCTTGGCTGCTTTCCTTCCCATTGGGGACAATGAGCCCTAACCTGGGTTCATTCATGAATAATTAGTAAGAGCCAGAGCCACTGGAAGGGGGTGCGTGGGTGTTACTGGGACAGGAGGGCAGAAACCGTATCCCACGCACTCTGCCCTGGTTGCTTTACCTTCCCATTGTGTACATTGAGTCCTAACCTGGGTACAATAATGCAGACCTTTACACTAAAAAATCAAATTGTACCAATGCATCCCTCTATGCATGATGATTAATAATAACATAGACATGTCAGGTGTAAAATGCTGTGATTTTGAAATACTTACACTTGCAGGGCATTCACTTCCTGCTTTGAAAGGGAAAAAATTACTTCAATTTGGCAAAGCAATGCACACTGGGATTGCCTTGTTATCAGTAGAGCATTGCTGGGAAATCTCATATGAGATCTCAGGGAAAGGCATTGTCCTCCCCTGAGATGATGTGCATGGTCACATGTCTAGTCACGTGTGCCAGAAATCCAGGGAGTAATAGGAGAGCTAGTAAACATGGCCACTGTGAGAAGACTGGGGAAGAAAAGAGAAATAAGGTATGCAAATAATACAAAGCCGGCCTTTATCTAGAAGTATCTGTTTGTAGATTGTTAGTTTACTGTGTCACTAGAATGGTGCAAGAAGCTTTATCTGAAATTCTAACTACAGTAGTCCTGGAGAATGCCTGCTCGTTGACCAAAAAAATACTAATAAACATATTTTTGTTTTTATCTAGGGGGGGGGGGACATATGTAAAATCTGAATTTTTGCATATTGTATTTTTTTGCACAACATTACAAAAATACACACACACAAAAAAAATCACTCGCTGTACTTTGTACGATAGGACCTTGTCTCAGCACTGTTTAACCCCTACTTTAGCTATGCACAATTTTCACAAGGTGGCTTCCTTATACTTTGTGCTTGTTAAAAGCCAATTATACCACGCTGGAAGCTTTTACATGGTGGAGCAGCCAAATGTCTATCAATACTGCCTCCCCTTTAGCAGGGTAAAGTGAAAGGCTGTATAATTCTCATTGTATAGAGGGTAGAAGAACCAGTTTCCTGTTTGCTTGTCAACTGAAAGGCCCTTTTTTTTTCTTTAAAAACGAATTAATAATGTCATACAGCTCTGAGGCATGGCGTGAAAATGGTGTTCACTTTCACAATCTGGGTGAGAACATCTCATTATAAAGTGTAATCTCACTAGGATAATGTTATGCAAATTGGACAAATGGTTGAAAATAAAGTTCTGGCTTTTCTGATGAAGACGCACTGAAGAACTCCAACTTAACAATTTCAATGCTTTTAAAGCAGACCTGTAGCCCCTTTGACAAAATCACATCAGCATACAGCTCTGCGTGCTGATATGAAATCATCTTACATTCATTAGCTATACAAACATATTTTACTTTCAATTTTTTTTCCACTTCCTGGTCCACTTTGGCACAAATGATGTAATGTGCCCAAGTGTTGAATCCTGGGAGGGTTACATCAGCAGAGCATTGCTAGGGAATCTCATATGAGATCTCAGGGAAAGGAATTTTGCTCCCCAGAGAGGATGTGCATGGTCGCATGTCCTAGTCACATGTGCCAGAGTTCCAGGAAGTAGTGTGAGATCTAGTAGCCTGTCCCTAGTTAAAATGGCCACTGTCAGAAGACTGGGAAAGAAAAGAAATAAGGAATGCAAAAAATAAAAAGTTGCCAATTATCTAGAAGTATCTGTTTGTAGATTGTCAGTTTACTGTGCCACTAAAATGGTGCAAGAAGCTTTACTTGCCCCCATTTTCTGACATTCTAACTACAGTAATCCTAGAAAACGTCTTCTCTTTTGATTACTAAACATTTCTAAAGGTGTCTTTGCTGTTATTTTGAAGATATGGGTAAAGTTCCTCTTTGATCTCCACCTCCATTTCAAGTCTCTGGCTCTGTAACAATACTCCACTACTACTCTGACGTCCAAGGCTGCTTTCAACAGTCCTCAAAAATATATTTGGGGAGTCACAAATCCACTTCTTAAAACATGTCTGACCTGTGTCTGGACTCAGACTCCCTAAACACATCACTCCAGCACAAAAAAACGTGACGCAGACGGGAGTAGAATTTCATTTTAACTTTCATTCGCAATTCTAAAAAATCGTTCATCAGAACATTCGATCTTGCCATCTTTGAGTCCACCTATTTAGTTAGAAAGCTAAGCTGTTAAAATTTCAGCCCTGATATTTGAATGGAATCTCAGGTGCATTAAATAGGTTTATTTTGTCCATCAACAGTTCAATACAAATAGTATGTGCCACACTAATATTACAATCAATAAATATATTGTGAAACACTAAAATTTGCATAAAGTAATAATAAAAGTGCAAAAATATAATCACATGAAAGTCTTGTTGACTAAAGTGCTGTGTGCAGGGTCAATATAATTCCACCCCCCCAGGGGACAACTTTTCACCTTACAGGATGGACCTTGAAGTTAATTTCCACTTTTGTAAGTGATTCGCACTTATTGTGGTGATATATATGTATAAAGTATATGTGTGCACATTTTCAAGACTCACATTGCGTGTTCTCTTTATTTTTCTTATTATATATTATGCCTGAATCCTTCAAATTCAAAATTTTCTCCACAGGAAATTCAGTCTGACACCAGGGTCGGATTGTAATCAGACTGTAAACAGCTCCCCCCTCCCTGTCATCCATTGTAACATGATCACTAAACACCAACTCTGCCTTTACACACAAACAAGACTCACATTGCGTGTTCTCTTTATTTTTCTTATTATATATTATGCCTGAATCCTTCAAATTCAAAATTTTCTCCACAGGAAATTCAGTCTGACACCAGGGTCGGATTGTAATCAGACTGTAAACAGCTCCCCCCTCCCTGTCATCCATTATAACATGATCACTAAACACCAACTCTGCCTTTACACACAATACACTGTCCAGAGCTTCATGTACACTTCATGTACATTGCTGGCATATGTTTTTTAAAAATACCTCTGCAAAGGTGGAAAGGGGCTTTAAAGTGACACTAAACTCAGGTTTTAAACCTTAAAAATACATTGAAGTATCCTAACAGTTAACAAAAATTTATCTTATTTGTGTATCACTCAGCTGTAGATCTTCAAATCATCTCTGAATGATGGACTACAATCTCAATACAAATTAATAAATGAAACAAGAGATTGTAGTCCATCACGGGGGTAAGCTTGGAGAGGTGACTACTGTACAACACAAACAGGGACTTCATCAGGATCTGGGTGTATGTGACGTGCCTCTCGATTTCTGATGAACATTGTTCAGTTGTAGCTAGCAGCTACACATAGGTTTACCTAGGGTGGTTGTAAGTTTAGAGTGTGGGACTTGTTTTTATTATATTTCTTTTCTATGTTTCTTTTTTGCCTAGCACAAGTATATTATGATTTATGCACATATGTATGATTTTTCCCGAATGATAATCACATTCACAGTTAGAATTTTGTTCGTTCAGATAAGAAATTAGAAAGATTTCTACCCTGAACCTTCAAATTTTCTTTTCCAAACAGTTGAAAATGAGTCCACCTATTTAGTTAGAAAGCTAAGCTGTTAAAATTTCAGCCCTGATATTTGAATGGAATCTCAGGTGCATTAAATAGGTTTATTTTGTCCATCAACAGTTCAATACAAATAGTATGTGCCACACTAATATTACAATCAATAAATATATTGTGAAACACTAAAATTTGCATAAAGTAATAATAAAAGTGCAAAAATATAATCACATGAAAGTCTTGTTGACTAAAGTGCTGTGTGCAGGGTCAATATAATTCCACCCCCCCAGGGGACAACTTTTCACCTTACAGGATGGACCTTGAAGTTAATTTCCACTTTTGTAAGTGATTCGCACTTATTGTGGTGATATATATGTATAAAGTATATGTGTGCACATTTTCAAGACTCACATTGCGTGTTCTCTTTATTTTTCTTATTATATATTATGCCTGAATCCTTCAAATTCAAAATTTTCTCCACAGGAAATTCAGTCTGACACCAGGGTCGGATTGTAATCAGACTGTAAACAGCTCCCCCCTCCCTGTCATCCATTATAACATGATCACTAAACACCAACTCTGCCTTTACACACAATACACTGTCCAGCA
>NW_017306496.1:945238-1062275 GCF_000935625.1 Nanorana parkeri
AATGGGGGGTGGAGAGCTCGCAGTTGTGATATACACACATTGTTTGCATAGCACAGAGGTGGCCATTCCCATGAGGATATGAAGAGGTAAGCTAACAAAAAATTTAAGTTTATGTGTTCGTATACAGCAGCTGCATATGCTGCTTCATGTACACTTCATGTACATTGCTGGCATATGTTTTTTAAAAATACCTCTGCAAAGGTGGAAAGGGGCTTTAAAGTGACACTAAACTCAGGTTTTAAACCTTAAAAATACATTGAAGTATCCTAACAGTTAACAAAAATTTATCTTATTTGTGTATCACTCAGCTGTAGATCTTCAAATCATCTCTGAATGATGGACTACAATCTCAATACAAATTAATAAATGAAACAAGAGATTGTAGTCCATCACGGGGGTAAGCTTGGAGAGGTGACTACTGTACAACACAAACAGGGACTTCATCAGGATCTGGGTGTATGTGACGTGCCTCTCGATTTCTGATGAACATTGTTCAGTTGTAGCTAGCAGCTACACATAGGTTTACCTAGGGTGGTTGTAAGTTTAGAGTGTGGGACTTGTTTTTATTATATTTCTTTTCTATGTTTCTTTTTTGCCTAGCACAAGTATATTATGATTTATGCACATATGTATGATTTTTCCCGAATGATAATCACATTCACAGTTAGAATTTTGTTCGTTCAGATAAGAAATTAGAAAGATTTCTACCCTGAACCTTCAAATTTTCTTTTCCAAACAGTTGAAAATGATTGTCAATTCATCCCCATTAACCATTAGAAATATTTTTGAACAAAATTCTTCTGGTGTTTGGCCTGTTTTTGTGTGGTTACTGCACTGGCATAGTAACTACACAGAAATAAGCAATGTATGCTAAAATCTGTACTATAAATACTAAAACATTTTAGTTTTATCTATATTTTTTTGTATTTAGGATCAATATAAATCCAAAGTTCTATTACTACATTCAAAAGTGAAACAAGACCGTATTTTTATAAATGAAGCTTATCATTCAGAACTAACACTGGAGGTTTGACAGAAGCTTGCATTGGCTGGTGCATTATTTATTACAGAGATCAAGCCTTTGTCAACAACCTGCTACCCCTTAAATACAATGTTTTCTAATAGTAGTATAAGGCAGCTGTAGTGCTGATCCCTTGCAGTTATGTTGTACTGAATTATTTCATATTAGGTCATATATGTAAGTAAACTGTCCCATTAGATCTTCTGTAATGGCAGGCTTGAACATCAACACAGGTTGTGAACTGAAAACTGGAAAGAAAAAAATGCCCTTAGCTGTGACAACCTCTATGTATTGTTGTTAGCCACATACAAAACATGAAGAACAATAGTCTGACAGGACTGACATCCAAACCAGTTTTATTATTTTGCAGCTAGCATTTATTTGTGATCTTCATTCAATGTGTTGCACCTGTCTGTTCGTGTTGGCAACAGGCATATGGGCCAGTATCTCTACACCAAGTGGGCTGCAAGCATGTTGGCCCCATTATGTTGATTTAAATTTATATTGCCTTCAGCTTTGGGTGGGGGATTCAATAAGGCGCAATAGAGAAGTAAAGGACCCAACCAATATTATCTGTGCACCAACATCCCCTTATTTTACTCCAGAATGTTATATGGGATTCTGAGAGATTCAACAAGGAGACTGAAATCACTCCCACTGAAGCTGGGGTATGTTTTACTTCCACCAACGCAGGGGCATTTTGTACGTCTCTTGCATTCACCAGATTGATGTGACCTCTAAATGAACAGAAGGTATAACATGGGCTTTGATTATTCTTGGGTCACCACACATCCAACCCTTTGCCAACTTGAGTGCACACATCTGATTGTTACCAGCCAATGAGTATCTGTAGCTAAATTGCTTTCTGAAGTATCTTAACTTCCGGGTCTTGGATTAATTGTAAATTGGCATTAGGTTTTACCTTTGTAATACTGTTATAATGTAACAACAGTTGACTGAAACAGGGAACTCAAATGCTTATCCTACGCTAATGCCTGAAAGCTTTAAGAGGTTGAAGAGGGATTCAGTCTGCTAACATTAAGTCAAAACTAAAATGTTCCTTTTTCATGGACATACCCTTTATATAACTACACCAATAAAGAGACTCTATACCAGCTACAAACTGATAATGGTGGCAAATAAACTGAGAATCTGCATTGCATGCATCTCCCTGCTTCTGTTTCATCCATTCTGAGGATCTGTGCTTCCTCAACCTTCCCTGCTTCTTGCCCCACCAGTCCTCAGGGGGCATCTGTGACATGAGGAAGCAAAGTTATTTTCATCCACCAAGATGGCGGCCTCCACACGGACACAGTGCAGAACAAGGCATGGTAAACCAGTAATGGGGGAGATCAGGTGTGGGGAAACCATGGCCAATACTGGTGACTAGTCGTTTTCTCTCTGCCTGCCTTTTTTTGAGTACAGCTTTCAGAGGTATCCTTTGAACATGTTAGAAGGCGCTTAGTGGTGCCTGTTATACAGGTTATATGCTACATAGATTATTATGTAGCAAGTACAAAGCCAGTCTTTAATAAACAGGTTGTTGTTTTAATATGAATAGCTGGAAAGCATATAGGACTGTATTTTCCTATTGGGGCAATAACACAAATAAACAGAATGCTTTGGGCAATTTCACATATATAGTGGTGACCCGTGTTGCATTGCACTGGATCAACGCAGGTCACATGCACACCACAATGCAGGTGTGATGATGGGTGAGGCGCTGCAAGAAAATGCAAACATGCTGCATTTTATTGCAGTGCACTGCATGACACTGCAGATCAGCATGCGGCAGCGCAGCGCACCACGCTGCCATGCAGACACCTGTACAGAGTGTACACATTGTACACTCCATATAAAGTAAAAACAAAAAAAACAATGCCACCCCCAGCAGTGTTCAATGCAACGCACACTACCGGAGCTCTCACAACACATTAGACCATCTGCTGAAATGCAGCGTTCTAGCATACAAGCTAGTGTGAACAGACTCTGAGGCTCTTGCAGTCCAGTGCCTAAAAGCTAAGATAGAGTAAAAAGAATGTTTCTATAAATTATAAATAACATTAAGAGCTTGTTAAAGGGAAACAACAGTTGGTTAGGTTATATACTGTATGCCCTTACCATATGGTAACCTCCCTCCCCCATAGACTGAAAAACCACTTGTGTTGTGGAACATGATACACAAAGGGTGCCATGACAAATATTTCTACAACCAACTAAAACTGCCTCACCATGTGTACACGGAAAACACAGAGAACATGTACCGACAACAAAGTGTGAGAGAAGATATAACAACCGAACACATTTGAAGCATTCTTTCTACAACGAAAATCAAATATTATTCGGAAAGTTCTTTCCAACACTGTTGCAGAAGTTGCCACAAATGTGCCGCACTTGTAGGTTGCTTTGCTTTCACCCTTCTGTTCAGTTCATCCCAAACCAGTTCGATGGGGTTTAAAGGTGGCCATACATTTTACAACCCTCGCAAGACTTTTGTCTTGCGAGGGTTGTAAAGTAATTAAAAAAACGTACGATCTGGCCATCTTGGACAGGCAGATCGTACTTGCGATCATCGCAAGTCCGCCCCCCTGAGGGGCGGGCTTCTGATGACTGCAAACTGGCAGTGTGCGAATGCGCACACCGACCCGTTCGGCAGTTGTCGAACAAGCAGGCCACTAACTCGCCGAGAATCGTACGATTCCCGGCGGGTTTTCCAGTCTGCTGGTTCGACGGAAGACGTGCGACCGTACAGTAGAAACGGTCACACACCTTCCATACACTTTGCAATTATCGTACGATCGCGGGATTTCCTGCGATTCTCTACGATAATCATGCAGTGTATGGGCACCTTAAGTCTGGACACTGTGCTGGCCATTTCATGATTTGATGCCTACCATTCTTTTCTTCTAAGATAGTTCTGACACGGCCTGGAGGTATGTTTTGGGTCATTATCTTGCTGTAGGATGAGCCCCTGACCAACTAGGCATACTCCAGAGGGTAGTGCATGGCACTGCAAAATGCTGTGGTAGTTTTGGTTCAGGGTGCCGCTCACTCTGTGCAAGTTGCCAACTCTGGATCCAACAAAAGAGCCCCCCTCATCGCAAAAATAATTTTAAATATATAAAATAAGCTTTAAAAAAATTGTAATATCCATAAAGAACGCAACTCTCTGCAGCATCTATTGTACGCCCATGGTGCCCCCAGAGAGTGTGTCCAATATGCCCTGGGCTGAATAATGCTGTAAGAAGATCAGGGCTGGATCACAGAGCGTAGAGTATGCGGAGGAAAGCACTAGAGAGAGGATGAGTATTGCAGTGAGAGCCATTTTCTTCATATCAACTTGTGCGAGGCGATGCATTTGTTAAAGCTGGAATTGGGTGTTATAGAATGTTCTGCAAAGTGCAATGCAATGCTGGAGCCCTATAAAAAAAAATCCCTACTCCCAAGAATGGGGCACAAGAACACTATCCCTTGATACCCGCAATGCAGTAATAATTTCCAAAGTTGCTAGTCATTTGGCATAAATATTGTCATCTGAGTGTCAGGGCTAGACCTATGCAAATGCCATGGGTTTACTGTATCTGCCTAGGATTTCTGAGGATGCTCTGGAGCAGAAGATTAGGGGACAGGACAGTCCTATGGTGAAATGCTCCATTTCCATCAAAGCTGCGCATTCCTACCAATAAATCAATTTTATATACTGCATTAATGTCAAACCATCGTACAATGCACCCCCACAGAGGAAGGTAACCATTGGGCACCAAGGTCTTACATCATGTTTATTACGGTGAACTATAACCACTGTTATAGTAGATATTCCTCTCTACTAGATCACAATCAACTCATTTGCAGCATTTTGCTTTCAGTGTGTTACATACGAGCTGATTGCCAACAAGTGCTTAAAGCCTATCTCCAGTTACAAGAACCTCCACCTTGCAGTGGGGCTACTCCTGCATTACAAGGGTTAACTCTTTGTTTTTGTCTAGGGGACTGGTGTCACTTTTATTTACCCGATTCCCCACTCCAAGACCTGCACCTGCAGCGTCTTCCCCCTCCAGCAGTCAGAGGCCTGCTGACATCATCACATCTAATGAGGTGCCCATAGCAACCTGGAATGTAGGGAAGAGAGGTGAGCGCTGACCACCACAGAATGGCCAGGTGAGTAAAAGACCTCTTCACCATACCCCTACATATAAATCACTAGTTAACCCTTGAAGTGTGTGTGGGGAAGATAGGCTTAAAATCTCGCCAGCCCCACTCCACCCCCAGGCCACTTTGACAACCCCTGCGACCGACCACAACATTTATCTCACAAATAGGTGTATTTAAGCTGCAATCAAATGGGAATTTCCTAATTTCGGTGTGTTTAAGGTCCTATTGTTAAAATTGCAGCACATGAAAATGCATATTTAAAAACATACGTCAATAACGGACAGAAGCGACTCCGGCTTCAACCTGGCCATAGATGGCTCGAAATTCAGCCCATTCCTCCCAAATTGGCCAAAATTTGAGCAGCGGGTGGCACTGCTGAGACCCCCCCAGTTCGACAAATGTAAATTTAAAAATAGACTGAGCTGTGTGGACAGTTCTGCTCTTTGTCCTTCTTGATGTTATGATAAGCACCAAAGCCCTGATGAAGCAGATTGCTTGGCCATCGAAATGTGCTTGGATGCCATTTTTTCCTGTTGTCACAAGAGGATTTAGATCAATAAAGTTTGGATTCTTTGAATGTCTGTTTGGCATTTTGGTTTATATACACATGAATACAACACCCGGCATTGGAGATGACACCAGCTACATTTAGCGTGGATGGAGGAATCTATTGTTTTCTCTCGGTCAGCCTGTGGGATGCATGACAGAAATCTTGCCTTGTATGGCTACCATTAGGCTTTGTCCTTTGTGCATTTTACTAATCCAGTACCTAACAGATTGTGTAGGACAAAATGCCTTCAATATGGGACCATTGACACACGCATTTTAATGTACACAGGTTAAAGTGACAAACGCAGTCGTCCCCCTCCCAATCCTGCTGTGGGCACTCACCTTATTTCATGCCTCTTGATCCGATCATCTCCCTTCCACTCATTTTGCACTGTCCCTCCAGTGCTAGTGCCGGTCTCTGACTGACTGCAGACTCCTTTGGTCCCACGGTGTCTGTCCGAAGTGCGCGTTCCCAGCTGCGTCCATCTAGCTTCAGCATTGCTTTCCTCCACTCCCCTCCGACGATCTGGACTGCACATGTGCCCACCCACACTTCTTTCTTCAGTGTCCGGGAGCCGGGACTTCGGCTGCCGGGAGCGAGCGGCGCGTACACAGGTAACTTTGTTAGTGTTGTGCAACTTTTTTTTTACTTTGGGCATATACCTACTCCTTACCAGCAGTAGATATATGCCAAAAAAAACCCCAACAAACTTTAATGCTACTTTAACTATTCTTTTAAATCAGGGGTGGGCCTCCAGTTGTTGTGGAACAAGCCCCATGAGGCTTTGCAAGACTGACAATTAAAGGCTGTCAACCAGCAGAGCACCTGAAGAACTTCAGGTCCATCTCTGGTAGTTGACAGTAGTAGTGGGCAGGTACAACAGCTAGCCGGCTATTGCAATTTGAAATGGCCAATAGAAGCCCAGCTATTCATTCCCCTGCTGTTTTATTTTTCTCATTCTGACGATGGCCGACGTCAGAGTACGAAAACAAAACAGAACAGATAGCACGAGATCCTGGAAAGTTTGACTCTGCTAGATAGAGCAGAGTCAACCTTTCTGGGATAAAATGTCGCTCTTGCGGGCATCAGGGAGCCGCTATCGTATAGTGGGAGACTACCGGCAAGCCCGGGACAGTTGGGATGTATGCAGGTCCATTGCCTTGTATTAGACATGAGGATGCTGAGTGTCATTCCACACCTGGAGAGGAGGGAGAAGTGAGTGCTGACCACAGAGAATCAGATTAGTATATCTGCTTTATTAAAACCTGGTCTCAAAGTATCACCCTAACCATCCCCTCCGCTCTTCACAAGACCTCCTGCTTTCTAGTTCCCTCATCAACTCCTCTCATGCTCACCTCCAGGACTTCTCTAGAGTCCCTCCCATCCTATGGAACTCTCTACCCCAACCTGTCCGTCTATCTCCCACACTGACTGCCCTTAAGCGATCCCTTGAAGGTGCCCATACACCTTACGATTATCGGACGATAATCGTATGCGATCGACTTTTCGAACGACAATCGTACGTGTGAATAGAGTGCCCGAACCGACATTACTGTACAATCGTACGACTTTTGACGGTCAAGCATGTTTGAAAACTTTGCTCGATCGTACGATTGTCGTAAGGTTGCTGGTGTTTCCGTCCGTCAAATGTCGTACGATCTACACTGCGCATGCGCGAACGAAAATACGACAAATCAATTACCGCATTTCATTCAGGTGCTTTTTGTTAATTACGGCAAAATTAATCTTGGCGATCATCGGGGCAGGATGGGGCTGCCGTACGAACATCGTACGACTATTCGATCATCGGACGAAACGTTTTGTCCGATAATCGTAAGGTGTAAGGGCACCTTAAAGGTAATAAGGTGTATGGGCACCTTAAGACTCATCTCTTCATGGAAGCCTATCCCACCTCAACCTAACCACTGAACTATCACTTTCTCAAACAATCATCCCCACACAGCTCCCTCCTCATGTATCACTTGCCCCTTCCTTTCAGATTGTAAGCTCTCAGGGGCAGGGCCCTCCTTACCATCTTGTCTTGAATTGTATTGTGATTGTAATGTCTTCCCTATATTGTAAAGCGCTGCACAAACTATTGGCGCTATATAAATCCTGTATAATGATACTTTAAGTGCTGGTTCACACCTGACCGTTTTGTAGTGCGTCCTACGCTCGATGAACGCACTACAAAACGGACCAAAATGTAAAAATCATTGAAGTGAATGGTATAGTTCCCACCTGTCCGTATTTCCGTCCGTCCCGAACGCACTACAAAACGGGCCACGCTTGAAAAGGTCCCGAAGCGTTTTTGCTGCGTATTGGTCCGTTTTGTAGCGCGTTAGTGCCCATAGACTTCGACGGGAACGGACGAAATCACTGAAATCGCGCATAGAACGCGCGTTCCACACATGTCCACAGAAGACCACTCCCCCACAGAGCTGTTGTTGAAGAAGAAGATGGAGGATGCCATGCTTGAATCTGAGGCCTTCATAAGACAGGTGGAGGGAAGGCCATGTATTTATGACATGCGCCATGCGCATTACAAAAACAGGCGCATAAGGCAACGTGCCTGGGTGGAGATAGCCGAAGCTTCGTGGCCGGACTGGGAAACCTTCCCAAAGCAAGTTAAAGAATCCAAAGGTACATTAGCAAATGTTGAATATTTTCTTGCATACGCTATGCACTGTTTTGCGTCATATGTTCATTGATTGCATACACTTGCATTGCATACAGCTATAGTAATGTCCCATGCGTGCAGCTATTTATGTCCCATGCGTGCAGCTATTTATGTCCCATGCGTGCAGCTATTTATGTCCCATGCGTGCAGCTATTTATGTCCCATGCGTGCAGCTATTTATGTCCCATGCGTGCAGCTATTTTAATCTGTCATGCGTGCAGCTATTTTAATGTAACATGCGTGCAGCTATTGTAATGTCCCATGCGTGCAGCTATTTATGTCCCATGCGTGCAGCTATTTTAATGTATCATGCGTGCAGCTATTTTAATGTCTCATGCGTGCAGCTATTTTAATGTCTCATGCGTGCAGATATTTTAATGTAACATGCGTGCACTTATTGTTATAAACAAAATACTCAAGTCTGTTTTAAAATCAGATATATTTTATTGGTATCAGATCAAGGGAAAAAGTTAAATTAATTAGTTCATGTTTACATTTTGTTTCCACAGTTGATATTATGAAAAAAAAATGGCGCAGCATTAAAGACGCGTTTACACGTCAACGCCGGAAGGAGCGGGAATACCGCAGTGGCGCGGCTGCCAGTGCCCCGTACAAATACATATACGCGGACCAGCTCTCCTTCCTAATCCCGTGTATTGAAATGCGGAGGCAAGTCACGTACATTTCAATTAGTAGTCTCATGTAACATGCATAGAATAATATATATAGGACATATATACTTATGTCTTGTTTATTACTCTTTACAGCACCGACAGTAGCTGGGAGCCTGGTGAGAGGCCTGAAGAGGAGGAGGTCGAATCTGCCACATCACCAACAGTGCTGGCGTTCTCCCCAGGACCACTGAGCCCACCACCAGCAACACCACCAGCCCCACCTCCAACAACAGCACCGCCGACACCAGGCACCTCGGCCACCAGAACGAGGGGCACGCTACGCCGGCGTAGCGTTGTCAGGACACGGCGGCCACGTTTTGCCAGGGAGGAGAGCAGGCTGCTGGAGGTCCTGGACAGCGTTACAAATCCTCTCCCCAGGCTTTCCAGCGCAGGTCATTTCCTGCTCAGCTTGGAGGAGAAACTAAACATGGTGCCTTTACACAGACAGTCGGCAGCACGGGAACGACTAATTCGATTTGTCGATTCCCTAATTCTCCCCGAAGACTTACAACCGCATGACACTGCACCCATACCTGCCCCTCCCATTCGACAACCACCTCAGCATGTCCATCGCATGCACACACATGCCTCTGATACATACACACACACACCCATGCAGCAACACCAGGAAACATGGCACCCACGCCCACATTCCCCCTATATTTATCCCTCCACCAGCCTGTCACAACACACACAACAACCGGCTGGCTATTCCACAC
Organism: Nanorana parkeri; assembly: GCF_000935625.1. Classification (NCBI taxonomy): domain Eukaryota; kingdom Metazoa; phylum Chordata; class Amphibia; order Anura; family Dicroglossidae; genus Nanorana; species Nanorana parkeri. The sequence goes on from NW_017306496.1 coordinate 955,035, forward strand.
GTGGAATGAGGGAGGACATGCAGGTGGATGAGCCTAATTTTGCGCTCCCAAACTATCAAAATCTCTAAATTTGGCCTTCAAAAGTCTGTGTAAAGGCACCGTGTTAAGTTTCTTCTCCTATCCGGTTGAGCAGGAGAATGTTGAGATGGCCTGTTTATTTTTATATAAAATTTTAAGCTAATTTAACAATGAGTTTGTGTGGTTTTTTATGAGGCTTAACACAAATCGTATTCAATTTATGATCTCTTATTTGTAGTTCCACAAACCGGTGTAGCTCCCAGATTGTCGATCACAGCTCGCTGCATGAGCAAATCGCCAGCTGACAGTGTTTATATGTAATTGGTGATTGATATGTACTGATTTATATTCATAAATTAGTACACATTAATAATTAATTTCATACCTATAGCTCCAAAACGCTTCAAAACGCGCGTGCAACGCGCGTTTCTAATGTAAAAAAAACGCACTAAAAACGCACATGAAAACGCACCAAACTCCGGGACGAAAACGCGCGTGTGACGCGCTTATGCAATACGCACAGGTGTGAACCAGGCCTAAGCCCTAGACAAAACGTGCAACTAACCCTTACAGTGCAGCGGCTAGTCCTACCGCAAGGGTGTTTTTATCAGTTCCTGGAGATCTTTAACCACTTCAAGACCAGGTGTTTAGACCCCCTTAATACCGACCATTTCCCGCTCGCGCGCGCCGGGGCGTGTCTGAGCGGACGTCTAGAGATGCCCGCTCAGATCGAGAGAGCTCCTGGCCGGCCGTTTTTTTACTACGGCCGGCCCGGAGGTAGTTAAGTTGGCCATATACTGGTACAATATGAAACATCTAGCAAGGATATTTGATAATGCCATCAGAAACTTGTACAATGTAATTCCAAATGTTTTTAATTTAACATTAGATGTTGGAATTAAAGGGTAATTCCAGTTTTCCAGGTAAATTTGGGAAAATGGAATCCCCCCCCCCATACTTACCTTTGGGCGAACGTTCCTTCCTCTCCGCTGGTGCTCTGTGTAGTGCAGCCCTGCGCTCTGTATTTTGAATTTCGCTCACAAATGGCAAACACTTATTAGCCAACGCAGTCACCCGGGAAAGTGGATTTACCCTTTAACTGTGTTTCCCCGAATAAAACCACATTCATGGTTATAACTGTGTTTATTTGAGAAAAACATTTCTGTCCTGCTCCTTCAGTTTTTTTAAAAACGATTGTCGGTCTGATCCCATTAACTATGACAAAATCAAACAATTATTCCAAAAACAATTTTTTTCCCCGAAAACAAATGTAGTGGCGTGCGGCTAGCTTAGACACTAGCCCATAAACAAGTCATTAAAGTCCTGAGCTACACGCTTGGCCCATGTCAGCAACAATATTAAAGCAAAATGAGAGCCAGGCAACTAACATTTTCAGGAGGAAAGTTTAGCTAAAGGAGCCTCCAGATTTCTCTTCAGATAGGGTTACTTTAAAAGCACCAACTAGCTGTCAGCCATCTTGAAGCGTACTATTCAACATCAGCTGACGCCGGAAGCGTTCCCGCTGCCATTTTGTTTCACTCAAGGCATCCCTGCCCGCCTAAGCTCCTCCCACCAGCCATCTTGGTAACCTATCGTCGCTGCTTCCTGAGCAGAAGCTCTTTACAGCGTTCTAGTGCCACCATGAGTATAACATTGCTATATAATGGAAGAACAGACGGCTCGTGTTCAAAAATAAGCAAAGTAAACGGCCCAATAAAAAGAACGTCACGCGCCACCTCCTCCATCTTGGTACTCGCAGACGTTACGCTGGAGCACGGGCTATATCATGCTGCTCATGTAAGGGAAAAAAAAAAGGTGTAGAAAGATGGCGTCGCAAAAATAACAGAGAGCCAGTCGGGATTTCAGATGCTTGTTTCTCCTTGCGCAACGTACGAGCCCCCTCCGCTTCATTTTCACTTTGTAATATTGATAGCCCCAGTACGTCCACTCCTCTCTCCTTCTTCAAGCACCGGGGCTCCCCTAAGTTCGCGAAATGGCTTTCCTAGAGCTCCCCCTGGCGGCCACCAACGGGAAGCTCTGACTTCCGGCGAGGGCGGGTTGATAGCAGCGCGCGCCTCCTCTCCCCCTCCCAGAGCAGCAGAGGCAGCAGCAGAAGCCGCAGCTCCCGCCAGCCCCTCCCGCCATCGCCATTCCTCGCCCGCCCGGCTCTCTCCTTCCCTCCCTCCCCGGGGCCCCCTTCGCCTCCGGATCGTTCCTTCCTCCCCATTCCTCCCTTGTTTTTCCTCCCCCTATCCTCCCTTCCCCGGTCTCCATCCCCGCTCGGTCCTCTCCCCTCCTTGCGGCGGTCACATCTCGTCCTGTGTGAAGGTAAGCATCGCTTCGGTCTCCCTTGCCCTCGCTTTGTTGTTAGGACAGCGGGCTAGGCCCCAGGCGCACCATGTGAGGCGATCGCACTTCCCATGGCCGCCCATGTTAACCATTTCCATCCCTGAGGGGGGTCTGAGTGCACACCACGTGACCGGCAGCTCCAGGCGGCGCAGCTCTGTAAGGCCGTAGATGCTCAGCGTTACAGGTGATCGCTGGGCCTGTCCTCCACCATCCGGCCTAGACATGTATCTGCTTATTTTTGGGAGGTGGGAAATCAACTCAATGGAAGATTAATCTTTTGAGTGTCTAATTTGCTTACCATGTCTCATTGAGAGGTTTGTGCTTCCCATAAGACTCATGAGGAAGAGCCTATGTAGGTTTCCCCTATGGGTTTCTTACAAGCACTGCGTTCATATCCGTAAGGCGCTGTATGGAGCGCAGACGTATTGCATGTTATGGGTCCATGCACATGGCTGCGTAACATCAAAGTAGTAAATCCTCCTTCACTGTTCAGCAGTTCTGCATTTGTGTGAATGTAAACACAGGTGCATGCTGGGATTGAAAACAGAACTAGAGCAATGGTAGTGGTTAGCACGTCTGCCTTGCAGCACTGGGGGTCCCCGGTTCCTCCCACACTCCAAAGACATGCTGGAAGGTTAATTGGCTCCTTGAGGGCAGGGACAGATGTGAATGTGCAGTATGTAAAGCACTGTATAAATAAATACCTGTAGTAAAGAAGAATCTTGTTGATGTGAACATCTTACCCACGTGTAAGCAGAACCACTTTACAGACCGTTCTCTTTTATAAGGTGGATCTTATTCTGTATTTTATGAAGTGTGCAAGAGACCTGAATATATTACTAATGGCTGAGCAGGCTCTTACTGGCAGAAAGATCCCGTGAATAAATGCATGGACCGCTCCATTATGTGCTTCTGATTACAAATGTCTGTTCACATCTGTGATGCTTCTCTACCATTGCCCTGTTTCCAATCTCAGCCTGCACATGTCATTACACAGGCTGCAGATGTAGAGTTGTCTGCTTTGAACGCCGATTACGTCCCATAATATACAATATCTCTGCGGTCAGGTCAGTAAAAATCTACATATTCTGAACGCTGTGGGTTTTTTTTTTTTTAATGCCCCTGTACATAAGCCCATTTCCTTATTATAAAAGATTGCCTTTAACAACCATGTTGGCACCAATATCCAGGTCCCCCCACGTGTTGGGAGACCCCTATGAGATTTTGCACCTGTTTTGGTGCAGCAAACACGAGGTTCCTTTTGAGAACTTGGTCACCCCATACTCCTTTAATTTGAGGACCTTTAGCCTGTGCTTTTGTAGTCCACCTGGCCGTCATTCTGTGTCATGTACATGTTGTTCAGATCTGTTGGAGAAGCTGAACATATCGTATATACATGGCTTAGTCACAGCACCAGCTGGATCTTTTGTCCTTTCAACACTTGTAATGAGTGAGTGCGCATCAATGTTCATCTATGAAGATGTTGGAGCCAGTGTGTTTACCTCGGAAGGATGTGGCTGTTGGAGATTAATTAGTACAATCATATATAATTTTTGTTTTGAGCAAATTAAAATGCTGTGATTGTACACTTAAACGTGTAGTCTCCTATATGACATTCATGTTAATGTCTGCACATGGCCTTGTAGTTGAAGGGTAATGATGACTGTTGCAGGTTTGGCTTGTGTCCAAACTGAAGTTGTCAGTTGTCAGATGCTATATCTGGACTGGCTTCTGAACTTTTCATAATTGCTAGGATGCAATTAATTTGACTTTAACATTTTGTCCCCTGTTTAAAATAGATACACTCTCTTGGCAATCTTTTTTTATAAACTTTTTGGAATTATCAGTTTTGTTGCAGGAAATTGAGACTCCCTGTAGCTTATACATTCACCTATTAAAACTGCAAATGTAGACTTCCAGCTGAGTGGTGGCCTGCCTATGTTATCCCAAAATACAGGGTGCATGCTTCTCTATAGCATGTGCTTACATAGAGGGGGACAAGGCAATGCATTCTAGCTTTGTGTATAGTGTGTGACTGGATTTGGGGTTTCGCAAAAATTTTTTGGTATAAGATAGGTTTACCTTAGGGGAGGAGGATAGCCCATCACTTATATCCGGTGACCGGTTTACTTTAATTGAAGCCAGTGTTTAGAGAACTATGTAGAAAACCATTGTTCCATTTCAAATTTGTTGTTGCTCGCCTATTATGCTCATCCAGGGGTGTTAACACTTTGAGTTGCCTACCCAGATCAAGTATGCAACTAGAGAAGCTATAATTCATGATCTGCATGATTGGTGTAGATACAGATCATTCAGTTCAGTAGGTCAGCATTACAGGTAAGCACATGCTTTTTTTTTTTCTAGAAAATGCTCCTATTCATTTTTCATTTAGGATCAATTTAGGATTTCATTTAGGATATTTATCCTTTGGATAAGGGTATTGTTGTCATTCATGTTGGTCACTTTAAGACACCTAGCCATTACACCCTGCTGCATTACAAAAAGTGCAAGTACATGTGCGTTAAGGTTCAACAGTTCAGACTGTCCAAAGCGAATGAGCTGCCTTAACACAACATGCCCTACAATGCATAAACTGTACGTTGATGCAGTGCCTAGTGTGCATGGGCTCGACATGCAGACATGAGCTCCAGCTTGATCTGCTTGCCCTACTAGAAGAGAAGTTATGCAAAGTTTTTGCTACGTCACAAAATGACCTGTCAGATTCCCTCTGGTGCCTGCAACTGGACCAAATTGCAATACACCAGGAACATCATCTTGGTTGAAGGCGTTCAGAGGACTACTATTTAATAGGGAAATGGGAGGGAGATCTAGGTTAAGCTGCCCATACACTGTTCTATTTTTTTATTTATTTTTTGTACAATCCACACACTGATTCCTACAAAGCTTATGAGTGTTGGTGGAGGAATGTCCCGCTGTCCGAATACCCCAACACAGCCGGCAGCTCAATGTTCGTTTGAAGATTTTTCCGACCGGCACTTTTGATCAACTGGTTGAGGGATGTTGGCCGAAAGGTTCTTGATGAACTTGCCGAAATATGCACAGTATATGGCCACCTTTACAAAATATTTCTGCACACCTTATCTATATCCTTTGCCAGAGGAGCTCTGTTCATCTCCATTAGATGGTGGACTGATAGTCTAATAGTTTACACAGGAAAGATGAGGATGTTTGTGCTTTCTTCTCAGCTCACAGGAAGTGACAAGGACACTGTTTCTGGCAAGATCAACAGGTATTTCCTGTACTTGCTGAAAATGTTGTTAGCCTGAAAAAGAAAACTAACACAGCTACCGCATCGAAGGGCTGGTGAGCTACAACATAAAGCATTTCTGTTATTTGGGTTTAGATTTGCTTATGTCCTACAGGGGATTTTTGCATATACAGGAGTAGTGGGGGAGCACTGGAGACGCAAGTAGAAATTCTACCCATAGGTGGTTTTCTTTTTGGAAATTCAAAAATCAAACTGAATTTCAAAGAACATTCTGCAAGTCTGGCATTACCAAATGTTCCAACGGGATTTTCCCTCCAAATGTTCATACTAAAATCTGTGCTGTATGGCCAGCTTTGACGGTCGGCTCTCCCGAATGGATCCAAAACTAGGTATGCACTGAATTTCAGCGGCCAAAAATGGCAATTTGGGCAAAATGCAGAAAGTGCAATTTTCTGGCCGAAATTGCGGTGCCTCCTTAGTTTCTCTCCTCCCTGCCAGGTGACTGCTCTGTCCCCTCTGACACAACGGGCAGACGAGAAACGGTCAGGAGGCCGAGCGGGCCGGGGGTAGAGAGCACTGTGAGGGTGCCACAGGAGGCTGAGCTCTCCAACCGCCCCACCCCACTCGGTCTACTGTGACACATCTTGAGAGGAATCAGCTGTCGCTGGAGACCAAGCGCTCCTCCACTCACTGCCCACTGAGCCTCATGTGAGAGCCGATACAGGGTGGAGAGCAGGTACAAACTTTCGGTGATCGCTGAATGTTTGTAAATAATTGGACATAATGAGTTATTATATAACAGTAATGAATGGGAGTGATCTCCATCACTTCCTGTTCCTTCATGCTTGTGTACATAGTAACACATACTATATCCATAAGTTATGAATGAACAGGAAGACGCAGTATAGAGGATTCCTGATCATTTATAACATGCTGCAGAAAGAGATTAAGGACTGTGTCCTCAATCGTTTTCTATTGTAAAAGGGAAATATTGGATCTGTTTAGACCCCTGATATTTCACAGAAGCCCCAGATAGTAAAGTAAAAAAAGAAGATAAATCTGTTTAATGTGCTTTTTGGGTTGTAGAAATGGAATTGTACGCACACAATTTTTTTTTATTGTGTAACTTACAATTATTATTTTTTTGTTATAGGTATGCTGCACAATGGACCCATTTTCTCTATAGATACGAGTGCGGTCCTTAATGCAGCTGCACATGGAGGATCTGGTTGTGTGGGATCCTGAAACTCTATAAATGACCCAATACTTGCATAGTTTTATCATTAGTGTTGTCAGTCATTGACAGATTCATTTATCTGGTCAGCAAATGACCAGTCACTGGTCAATCCTCATAGAAGACAACATGGAAAGCAGTCAATCCTTTCCTGAGGTTCAGACACCTCCCCTCCCTTATAAATGCTGTAACTGGACTCCATAGGATGCTATTAGTACTGGGTGCGTGAGGCTCTGTAACCTGCTGGTAACTGCCAATGCTGCTTTTTATTCTATACATTCAAGCACTAAAAGCACCCTATTAGTCCAGTTACATTATTAATACGTGTTTAGAACCCCTGAAGCGCGCTTTCCATTGTCTTGTCATGAGCGCCACTCATATTGAAAGATTTTGGGTTCTTTGATATTTGGTTAGGCGCTCCCATTGGACCCTTTACACATTTCTTCAATTCCCCTGGATAAAGGGCACCTTGTATTGTGAGCGGCCTCACCGGAGCTCCCCTCTCTCCATATAAACTCAATTGATTTTCTTCAACCGTGAACTACAGAAGTCTAATGGTTCTAAAATGTTTTTGATGAGCAGTTATACTGAAAATGACTTGTAATTAACATGAGCAGAACAAAACTCACTCTGGGATCCTTTCACCTAAATATTTCCATAGATCATTCTAGTTAAAATGACTGTAAAAACATAATACACAGCAGGATGGGGTGGGTTTTTTTTTAAATTTAAAGTTTGCCATCTAAAATCTGTAGGTCAGATGATAACATCCTAGTGTTGAATGTCATGGAAGGTTTGCGGGAAGACTGAGGAATGGGCTGAGATTTTCAAATGTTTATGGGAACAGTTCAGTAATGCGCACAATGATAGTATAAAGTATATCTATCTAAAGCTTAACCATTTTTTTCCCTGTTTTTGGATTAGATGCACTAGGGTTTTTCTTTTTGGGGGGTTTGGATTTACCCTCATTCATTCCCATTGACATTTGTTATCAGGGCAGTCGGAAACTAGTGAATCTCCCTAATGGGATGTAGGCAGCAATAATAAACTGACAGGACTTCTAACTCCTCACTTTCCATATCTTTAAAAAAAATAAAAATAATGCTTTTTGTTCTACATTGATGGCCCAAGTATGTTCAGTATCTTCATTTTTGTTACTCGGCCCCGGAGACCCCCCTGTTGACCTTGCTGCTGTAGTACACATGGTTTAAGTAAACTAATCCACACAAAGTTAGCACTTTTAGCAGTTTTAGTTAGCACTGCATCAAAAGTTCATCTTTGTTCATCTTTTAATCAGATCTCCGTTTTTTGTGTATTGTGCGTCCCAATTATACTGCTATGCAGCAGCAAACAAGGCTTGCTCTGTTCCCCTTAGTCAGCAGTGCTTCTGGAGAATGTAATCTGCTACTTTGTAGTAATTCTGAACATTCTGTGCTGAGAATTATTCTGTTCAGTAACTTGTCTTTAATGTTTTTCTATGTAATGATGTAGACTATGCTTCCATACCACACAGCTTTAGATGCCCCCTCCAGCATTCTACCTGCTTTATATTCTGCGCTACTGTTACTTGCAGATTTCCACACTTCTGGCAGTGTTAGGAGCATGTCCCTTTTTGGATCGTCCTGTTGGCTAAATACTGTGGTGGCTAGTACATGTCTCTGGCAGCATGTGAGCCCTTGACCCTACTAGGGAGTGTTAAAACATAAATGTTGCTGATCTCTGTGGTTTGGAGCTCTTGGGATTGCTAGCGGGACATCTCAAGATGTGTAGGACTTGTTGGATGGCTCCAATGTTGCTTTTATAACTTGTTTTAATACTATAGTACTGGGAGATGTTTTTAACGTAGGGATGAATGACTTGGTCATTTTTAGCTATTTACATGTGGTAGTGGTTGATTTTGTTTGCTGGCATGTAGCCCAGTGCTAGCAGTACCATGGCTATTTAGTAGTGCAGTTCAAAGTCCATTCACCCATACTGACCCATCACTCTCCTCTGATCTCTCTCCATTAAATATATCTGGTGGCCATGGCCTCCTCCTGATGGGTTACATTATTGGACATTTTTGTGTGTCTGGTAATGTTGTAGTGGCTTAGAATCTGGGAAGCTTCCAGTGCTGGCATTAAAACGCACCTTGGGTTTCTTTCAAGAACACAGTAGTCTGAAATCTGTGCGCTACATGTGGCATGCTTGCATACTCGAAGGGATCAAGTGCTCTTAAAAGGTTTAACTTCTTTGTATATGGGTAACCTCATCTGCAAATTAAGGCTTGGTACAAAAATCCTTTCATGTACCTCTTTGTTTGAATTACTTCCATTTGTTTTCCCTTGAGTAAAATGTTACAGCTTTCAAGTTTAAAAAGAATTAGCAGGGCTGGTGTGTGTTGTATTAAAAAAAAAAAAAAAAACTGTGTTCATGCTTTGTAATGGCTTCTGTTTGATGCTGTCTGTTAGGAGACAAATGTCGGTGTATCACTGGCTGTTTCATAAGGATTGCTAATTGTCCCCAAATTAATTGGCCACAAAAATGGCTGGTTAGTTGTCTGACGAGCGCGGGTTTTTACTTTTAACATTTCACTTCAAACATTTCTGTAATCCAGGTTTGAGTATTGCATCCCAACAGGGGAGAGGGATCTCCAAAGATTAACTGTAGCTTTAATCGAAATCTTTTTTTTTTTTGCTGGTAATTGACAAATGATCGAAGCTCTTGGTCAGTATGACAGCTAGGCACCAAAACATTTCAAGAGGTACAATAGTCTCTCTTGCTGGCCGCAGGTTTGCTTCATGTATAAAACCCCATTTTAGTCCCTTGCATGACTGTTTCAAGCCTAGTAGCCAAGAGTTTCCAGTGGGCTTGTACAGGTAAATAAGTGATGTGTTTTGATACTGGTGTCACTGCACAGCTCCTCCCTGTGTGCGTTGTAAAGAAGTCACCGCTCCAAGCTCATTCCTGTGATGGACTATCTCACATTTGGGTTACTTATTTGTACTATGATTGTAGTCCATCACACGAGTGAGCTTGGAGCGGTGACTTCTTTACAACACACACAGGGACCATGGGAAATAAAAGTAGCCACCCTCCAGAAGGAAGGACAGTGTCAGCACCAATTCAGAGATGATTTGAGGATCTGCAGCCGAGTGATAAATAAGATACATTTCTGGTAATTAGAGTTCAAATCCTGAGTTTAGTGTCACTTTAAATGTGTTCAAGTAATCTGAGCCCTGGATCATATTAAATTCTGACAAGTAAATAGTTTGCCTGTTCCCATCATAATGGCCTGGTGTAATCATTTATGATTTACATTGGCTGCAAATGTATTTTTTCCTGTTACGCGCCTCACTTTTCTAATGTTTTTGTTTTTTCCCTTCTAGTCTTGTCTTATCCTGTGACCAAAGACTACCTTGTACATCTGACTTGCGCTGATCTAACAGAACTAGTTTCACCATGGACACCGGTGTTATTGAAGGAGGCCTGAATGTTACCCTCACCATCAGACTTCTGATGCATGGCAAGGCAAGTATAGGATACTGAGGATCTCTAAGCCATTAGCACTTGTGTTGTGTGTGTGTGATTGGGGTTTTCTTGTGTGTGAAACAGAAGCTCAAAATGAACTTTTCAGATCTATGTGGGGACTTAATTGGCTCTCAAAGCTTATGTGCTTTTGATTTCGGGTCACTTTGTAGGATCCTTATTTCTGGGCCAAGCCTGGCAATTTCAGAGAAAGTGCTCTTGTTTTTATTTATTTTTTTCTGCCCCCCTCTGCAGAGTACTTGCTGATATCTGGCCCCCAGAACCTTCCACATTTGTTTACATCCACTGCCAAGCTCCGATCTGCTGGGCACGCCTATGTGGTAGAGCCCCATAGAAGTCTAGGGGGCTTTTCTCCTGGCCAGTAGTCTCTTCTAATCTCTAGAGAAGTCTCTATTCAGTTGGTTTGCTCTTCTAATGGGTGGGAACAGTTACTTGTCTGTGTGACTGGGGTCCTTTGTGTCACAGCTGACATTCTGTGCAGTGGACCCACTTTTTGAGGGCACTCATGAGTGTGCATCTCTGTAATATGCCCTATGCATCAAAAACTTTCAACTAATGCTCAGACTTCAACTAATGTAACTTATTTTTTTCTTTTTAGGAAGTTGGTAGCATCATTGGAAAGAAAGGAGAGTCTGTTAAAAAGATGCGTGAAGAGGTATGGCCTTTATGTTGTGATATTTGTTACCATTCTGCCTGGTTTGTTATAGTAAATGTTAATGTCAGGTTCTCAACCAGTCGTGACAGGAACTGCATTTTTTTTTTGTTCATCTCCAGGAGCGTGCAAATGTAGCAAATTAAGAGCAAGGTAACCGTAGAACAGAGTATTCCAGCTGTGCACTAGGGGGATTGGCTCTCTGGGATTTGTCTGATCTAGATCTTCTATTCGCTGGACTTGTTTTTGCACATTTCAAGTGCACCTATCCTTGAAATACTGATGTCATTTAACATCCCTTTTAACTATACGTGTGATTTACATGCCATATAATTGCATGAGATGGAAAGCTGAGTTAGAACACATCTTGGTTGAGGAGGAATAACAGCCTGCTTTACTGATTCATTTTGAGCTTGTTTTTTTATTTTTTCTGATTTTAGGCTCTGTGGCTTTATTAAAGGTTATCCTAAATGTAGAATGTAGAGAGTGTTGGGAGCCAGCAGAATTGCTCATCTAAAGAGCATGCTAGACTGCCAGAGGACATGAGAGCACTTGCCCTTTCAAGTCGTTGCTTGGATCCCATGTGGTTTTGTTTAGTGCTTGGTACCTTGGGGTCTCAAGGTCATTACAATGTAACATTTCTGATATTCCTGACAAGTCACATGAAGGAAATGATAGGATGTGTTATGGACTCTAAATGCTCATGCCAAAACTGTATTCATTTTAGTAAGTTATAGAACTGCCACTTGTGCCAAGCAGGTTAATAACTGGAATACAATGCATACTGACTGTTTTTTTTTCTTTTCCTAGAGTGGGGCTCGTATTAACATCTCAGAAGGCAATTGCCCAGAAAGAATTATCACCTTGGCCGGTCCAACAAATGCCATCTTCAAAGCCTTCTCAATGATAATTGACAAACTGGAAGAGGTAACAATATAGCTTCTGGGTGTTTAAAAGCTGAAAATACATGCTCGGTATGTTGTAGTTGTGTAAAGGCCATGTTGCATTAGGGTTCTGTTGAACAGAATCGTGAAGTCACTCAACCCCCTCATATGGATGCACTCCTTTGGGCGGAATGGAGCCACGGCCCTAGCAGTTGATATTGTGACGTGTTTCACGCAATGAAGATGTGAATCCCATTGTGTATAGCGTCACCACTGGATTATTAGTGGTATTTGTGCACCAAGGATTAGGTTCATGTTGGAACTGCTTTCCTCCCTATTCAGTCACTGGGTAAGTATAAGCAGCTTAGGAGGTCTGAAGTACCGGTCAAGGAACTGAGTTGGAACTCTGAAGCATCTCCTAACATCAAATGCATGCTTTTCACCTACTCAACTAGGCAACCTCACCCCTCCTCCCCTCCCGTGCCGTGTCTTAATAAAACAGCCCCTTAGTATTATAAAGGCACAGGATCTCTTGCTTTCTATGTTAGTTTGAAACTTCACTAGCCCTCCTGCAATAGTAGTAATCATGTCTAACAAAAGTATACAATTCGAATGGCTTCTTTTTGCCCTACAGTGGTTCCCTTGATTCTACATGCATGATTTCCTCTCATTGAAATCACATGATCTTAATGAGTTCCTTTTAACCTTTGAAGCATATACTGCAGTGGCAACAATTGCTGTCTTATGGCACCACCTCTACAGCTTGTAGAATAGGCACTAAATGTTACAGAACGGTTTCTGAGTGCTGAATGCAGAGCAGTAATCTGTTTAATTAAATATGTATATGGCTTTTCTAGAGGTGAGGGGGAAAAATTGCCTTGACCTTTGCTTTACCTGTCTCGTTTGCTTGGATGTTCCATAGGATATAAGCAGTTCAATGACAAACAGCACGGCCTCCAGCAAACCACCAGTTACACTGCGCCTGGTGGTACCTGCAAGCCAGTGTGGATCGCTGATTGGAAAAGGAGGTTGTAAAATAAAGGAAATCAGAGAGGTGAGTGTGTAAATCATATTCGCACATTTATACCTGATGGTTACCCGGATAGTTACCCTGCTATCTGTCATCTGGTAAACGGCTGCTTTCTGTCCTGTTTGGGGAACACTCTTCTGCATTACAAACACCTACTGTGGACTTCATGCTATTCACATACAGAAAGCCTCATGGATCAGTGTCATTGCTTGAGTTCCTTAGGAAGCAGCTCTTCTACACAGTGTGCAAGGCTGCACTAGGACTCCAGTGACTTACTCATGACTCTGATGTAAATTGTAAAGTTCTGATTTGAGAACAGTTGCAGTGGTTGCTGGGTAGTGTTGGCAGTTAAAATATTTCACTTGTTTGCAGTTACTATTTTACCTGCTTGGCCTACATATATAGTTTAACATGCTGTTTAACAAGTCTACATTAGGGTTCAGATGTGAATAGAATGTCAGATAATGTGAACTTGACTTAAGTTTAGTATGTTTTCCAAAATCCAGCTGTGCTGCTTTGTTTTCCAGAGTACAGGAGCACAGGTCCAGGTTGCAGGGGATATGCTGCCGAACTCCACAGAACGTGCAATCACTATTGCCGGAATCCCTCAGTCCATCATAGAATGTGTCAAGCAGATCTGTGTGGTAATGCTGGAGGTAAGAATTGTGGGAGTTGTAGGTAAACCCTGAGCCCTGACCTCCCATATTTCAATGGATTTCCTCTTTTAGTCTCTTGAATTCCCCCTTTTCCAACATGGTTACCCTTATTGTCGTGATAGAATGCCAGTTAACAGCTATTTGACAAGTAGTGTGCTGGCTTGTAAAATCTTCTCTTAAAATGCTATGGTTGAGTGCATGCTTCTTGTTGGCCAGACTGTTCAGTTAAAGCCTACCAGCTGTAGCCTTCTCCTGTACATTCAGTTCTCATTTATCATATAGTATTAAAAACACTTAACTGAATATAGCAGTTATGCAGTCTATAAGGCCACCGTATCTTGGAGTTACTCTACAGGCAAATTGGGCTCGTAAAGGTTGCTAGTGTAAACTAATAGGCAATGTTATAACAAACACCTTTCACTATATAATATGCTTTAATACTCAAGAGAAATATGTAGGCTGCCATTTCTGACCCCTCCTGCAAATGCTAGTTGTATAACAGTCATCCTGATTTAGTCATTGATTCAGAAGAAATAGAAGTAAGTATATAGGCAAGGTACATGCTTTTTCTGGGTTTGTGGCTGAGAAATATTAGAGCCAAGGACAGCTGGGCAGCAACAAGATGCATATTTCTCTTGATAGGTTGTTGGCCTAATGCTGTTCCAGTAATTCGAGTTTTGCTGCCTGGTAAGCAGATTTTCCAAGCCTTCCCGTCTAGTTATAGGGTGCCTATGTATGTATTTGATGTATATTATCTCTATCTCCTAGTAGTGAGAGCCAGTTCTAACAGTATATTCAATTCTCCCTTCTAGTCTCCCCCAAAGGGGGTCACCATCCCATATCGGCCCAAACCCTCCAGTTCTCCGGTGATTTTCGCAGGCGGGCAGGTAAGTCTTAGACGCGGTGGAGTTTCTGTTCCCTTGAAATGTGGTTTACACATGATCTGTGATAAAATGTTCTGTAGCATCATTCTTCTAGTAGAAGGCAAGAATAAAGGGCTTATCCTCTTTCATTTTAATAATTTAATACGAATAATACATTTTTACAAATCTATTGGTTTGCAACTTGTCATTTAGATGCCTAAAAAAAAAAAAAAAACCCCTGCTTTTCTTTTTCATGATAAAAGGGCTTATCCAATTAAAGAACTATGGGGTCAGTGTTTTTCCACATAGTTCTCCTTAGGGTAACGGGAGGACACAAACTAGCGTCCTCCCGTTACCCTAAGCTCAGTATACCGCGAGCTACAGCTCGCGGTATACTGAGATGGCGGAGCGGAGCCCGACATGGACGTCGCAATCCGCCCAGCTGAGTGACGGCTGGCTCTGCCTATCTAGAGGCAGAGCCAGCTGTACCCGCCCCCTCCCCTGTCCGTTCCGCCAGTCAGCGCTGGCAGATCGGAGAGGGGAATCCAGCCCCTGTCACGGCAGAGAGCCGTGACAGGGTCGAGAGGTGAGCGAACCCGGTATGCTCACCTCCTGATCTACTGAGCCGACCTGTGACAGTCTCATTGTCACAGGTCGGCTAGAACTATGAGGAGTGGAAATCACTCATCTCATAGTTCTCCTAAGTATGACCAAAATCTTGCAGTCTACCAGTCCTTAAATGTGGTGCCATTTGTTTTTCTCAGAATAGGAACATTTTTAGCTAGTTTGAAAAATACCTGTTAAATCTTGCCAGTAATGCAGTGTGCTTGTCATTTCCCATGATATGGACTGGAGACTAAAGCAATGTTATCTGTCTTGTAACATGGATGTTATCATCCATCTAATGGATATTTTGAAGTCCAGCCTGGGTTGCAGCTTCTCCAATAGATGCAGTACAGTGAGTGTAGCCACCCAAGGACAGGAAGTGTTATATGCGGGACAACAGGTGAAAATGATAGAAAAAGCTTGACAAATATTGCAGCACCTAATTGAAGTACACTTTTTGGTTTGGGCTTTAGATTATTTGTTGCACATAGGGTGGGTCTAGATCTTCCGTGTTGATGCACAAGTGTGTAAAGTGTATGTGTAGCCAGTTACAATTTTTGGGTAGGGAAGGATTAGTACCCCCCCGGGGTTGTCTTGTGTCCATACTAGGTAGATTCATGCTTTGTCTTGGTGATCATTTTGAAATAAAATGAGGGCAAATCCCAAATGTTGTGTGGTTGCCAGAACAAGTGAGCAGGAATATTTGGTCTCCATGATGGGGGGGGAAGTGGAGGAGATTGTCACAAACATTTGGTTTTAACCCATCCTAGCCTAAACTTGAAATAAGACAACTCTAACCCCACTGAACAGCTACTACTATTTTCTTTGCACAGTGCAGCATTACTTTTGGCAAAAAGGAAAGGCACTGCTGCTTATTTGGTGGTTGTGGAAAGAAATTGCCCAGTTTCAGAACTTGCATGTCTTAGGTGCTCCGTACCAAATCAATCACAAATCCCTGATGCTCAATTTATCTCCTAGTACATAACTACAATCTACATTTTTTTTTTTGTCTGATATGGAGACGGTGGTCCTGTCTAATTTCTCAATCTTGTTTATTTAAAGTGACAAACTCAGGAGTTGAACCTTTTAAACAAATGCATTCAAGTATCTTAACTATTGACAAAAATGTATCTTGTGTATTACTCAGCTGTAGATCCTCATATCATCTCTGAATTGGTGCTGGCACTGTCCTTCCTTCTGGAGGGGGGCTACTTCCCCATGGTCCCTGTGTGTTGTAAAGTAGTCACTGCTCCAAGTTCACTTCCGTGATGGACTACAATCTCTCAATACAAATTAGTAAACCTGAGATTGTAGTCAATCACGAGCGAGCTTGGAGCGGTGACTACTTTACAACACACACAGGGACCATGGGGAACAAAAGTAGCCCCCCTCCAGAAGGAAGGACAGTGTCAGTACCAATTCAGAGATGATTTGAGGATCTTCAGCCGAGTGATACACAAATAAGATACATTTTTGCTAATGGTTACGGTTCTTTAATGCATTTTTAAAGTTTAACTCCTGAGTTTAGTGTCACTTTAAACTATTCAAAAGTTGCAATCTAAAATATCCAGGTCAACCAAGCTTATCTGTTGCAGTGTATATATACTTATGCAACTTGTAATTCCTGTTAAAAGAATTAGTTTCCTGTAGCACAAGCTTGGTAAATTTCTATGAATTCCTGCGATTTGCACTACTTTGCACCTAAACTCTCAAACTGTATTTACGTAAATAGGAACCAATCCTTAATTTTTCCAGCTACCAGATGGCCTAATTGTTCAGTTTACATCTCATACTTCTATAGGTGTTATACATTGATCTTTATTGCTGGTGCACATCTGAAAAGTAATCTTATCAAAGGTTATTAGATATGAAGGCTACTGAGTTTATCCTACAGCTACTGCGCAGAGGAACCCTTCATCTGTGAAATGTTGGCGGTTGGCTTAGAATCTGCTTTACTTGCCTCCCAGAGCTAAATTTGTTCAGTCTGAACAGGCCATTGTATATCAAATAACCTTGTTTGTACCTGTTGTGTCACCTTTTTTGAACAAAGTGTTAAGTGTCTCTGATGGAAGTACCTGCCTTATGAAGTCTTCACTTTTTTTTTCCCCTTTCACTGAAGAGTTGTGATCATGGATCCAAAATGATTGACGCATAATGAGCTCACCATATATCTTTAAGAATTGAGTGCTGTATTGCAGATTGTACTATATAGGATTACTTCATGCCACAATTCTGTAACAGCACGTCCTATGTGGCGTGCTTGTGTGCTGCGGCGCATTGATAAGGGATACAGATACGCTTCTAGGTAGTACTAGGTCTAGTCCTGCACAGCCTCTGTGCCATCAGGGTTGATAAACAATTCAGTTCTGTTACGTAATATACTTCTTCTGATCCCTTTTCTTAGTGGCTGCTAATCCATTCCATGTTCTAATGTTTCAGGCTGGTATTGAATTAAAGATTTAGCGTTAAGTTGATGCGTTTAGACCTAAAGAAAGGTCATGTCACTTACCATTTATACCAGACACTGCACTGTTGGTGGAATAACTTTTTTTACTTTTACAGAGATCAGTGTTACAGTTCTGACTAGCTCTTGAATGCTGATATTTAATTGTGGCATAGGCATCCTTTTATCGCACAGCCTGAAATTTCTGTTGCAGTTGTTTTGGTTTAAAATGCATTTTGAGTTTATACATGGAGAATAGGTATAAGTGAAGTTAAGGAATAGCTTGAACTTGTGGCCTCATTTTGGATCCATGACCCAACTCATCCTTTCCAATGTTTATAGTGGATGTGGTGGCTGGGGTTATGACGTCTGAGGACTGAGGCTGTGACTTTTATCAGAGATAACTGAATCCCGTTTTCGCTTTGTTCAACAGGTGTCGCGCCAGGCCGGAGGGCACGCATGTGAGACTGACCTGTGGGAGGGGCGAAGGTCCCACACAGGGGGAGTCTCCCTAGATGCTGTGGATCTCCATGGGGTAGGTCCTGACATTTACTCCTATTTTTAAAGAATTGTGTTTAAAATCTTTTTATATATAAGCTGCTACTAAAATGAATAGTTGCAGACTTATTAAAAATGACTTATGAAAATACCAGTTACTTTTGGATGCCAATGTTTTTTTTTATCACAGATCATGTGCTATGCTCTTAATGCTTGGGCAGTCCTACATGGACCTAGAAGTACTGCACTGTTTGTTCCTCACTCATAGCCTACACATGATACAATTTTGGCTGCAGTGGACACCTTTTAAATCTGGTGCCTTGTGTAGCACTCATGCTGTTTAGCCTTCCTAAGTCTGCCTCGCTTGCTCTGGTCAGTCTTGCTTGGTTAGCACTTGCCTTCACACATGTTTGTGTAGCTGGCTGTCACATGGGTTTAATTGAACTCCTTTTGCTCCTTTTTATAGGCCTATACCATTCAAGGACAGTATGCCATTCCTCAGCCTGATGTAAGTGTGCTTTTGCCTTTTATGCAATGCTTTTGGGGGTTGTAGTTCTGGGTATTTAGAATCGGATTTGCATTTTAAGCAGTGCACCTCCTTGCTTATATCTGCTTTGCTTGTGTACTAAAGATGCAGAGTGTACTTCATCCCTGCGCTAATATTGTATTTGCAGTCTCTTAGCTGAACACTGAGCTAAGCACTCTGTTCACATTAGACTTTTTTTTTTTTTTTTTTTTGTTAAAATCCAGTTGCCTTGCATCTGTCTAGACCTCCATTATTTTTCTTCCTTAGCTGACCAAGTTACACCAACTGGCAATGCAGCAATCTCACTTCCCTATGTCCCATAGCGGCAACACCGGATTCAGTGGTAAGGAATCTTTGCTTGCCTTCTGTTCTTATTGAGCCACATTGCTCACTGCTAGCTTTGCAATTTCTTTCAGTCTGTCACTCAAAAGATCAGTATGTGGGCTGCATATTCTGAAGGGAAGTTATTTATTCATAATCAAAAACACGTATGGAATACTAGGCCTATGGATAACCGCTTCTAGTCAAGAGTTTTGTCTGGTGAAATTAGAAGGTATGCATGTTTAAAGATACCAAAAAGAAATCTTTAAAGGAGAACTATGAGGTGAAATATTTCCACTCACCTCATAGTTCTAGCCGACCTGTGACAATGAGCCTGTCACAGGTCGGCTCCGGCTGCGGCGTCTCGGTATACCGCGAGCTGTATACTGAGCTTAGGGTAACGGGAGGATGCTAGTTTGTGTCCTCCCGTTACCCTAAGGAGAACTATGGGGAAAAACACTGACCCCATAGTTCTCCTTTTAAAGGAGGTATAGGCAAATGCTTTCTCCCGAGTCTTCTAAATTTATGGGGAGTCCCTCCAAGAGTTGTAGAAACGATCCCTCCTAGAGTTTGTCCCCAGTTTATGGAATGTGACACTGAGTTTTAATGTTAACGTGTACAGTGAATATCTTATTGCCGTGTCTGACCCCTTAAGAAGTAGCAGCTTATGTGCCTTTTTTGAAGAGACTTTCACCATTTAAAAAAAAATAAAAATCTGATAAATGGGTGGAAAATAAGTAAACTAAAAGCATAATTGCAGCGGGGTATTTTGCCTCAATTTTCTTTTATCCTCAAATGTGCCTTCAAAGTAGCTAGGGAATTTGGCTACTTCTCGAATGGTTGTTTCCCTGCCTCAGCTCTCCCTCCCTGCTCCTCATTGTATGCTTCTACTCCGCTCCGGGCATGTCCTTGTGAGAACTGTTCTGACAGCACAACGCACACATCTCAGCTAAATTTAAATTACCTTTTAATAAAAGTAAATAAAGCAGTTCACGGTTGCTTTAGTGAAGAGGCAGCAGATTAGTAAATACAAGGAACCGCTGGCTCATTCTAACTTAAGCACCCACACCCTGCATTGTTTACTTTTTGGTTTTGCAGTCGCTGCTTATGAGACTGCAGTCATCATGCTGACGCCAATGACCATGGGGTCAAAGATGTACCCTTTCTGCTGGGCGCCTCTGTCATTAGCAACATGGCAGAACCCATTAATAATCACAAGTCAATTTGGGGCAGGACAAATGAGAGGCTTTATTTTTGCAACATATTTTTAGTGATGGCATTTTCAGAAGTTGTCAGTGGCAGCCAACATATTTCTATTTTCCTTTCTGCCTTTAATACTATTCAGTACTGTTACTGAATTGCTATTGTCATGCAGCAAGCATAATTAGAGTATGGCTAGAGTCCTGGATGTGCCTACTTGTTCTGAATCACCGACCAGGAGAGTACTGATGCCATTGCATTTTGCAGTGGTAGTGACCATGTCTAAGCGTAGATATTTTAAACCGCTACTCTTGGCAAAATGACTCCCATGCCTTCCTGTAACACATCTTGCAGATGTTATTTTTCTTTACCTAAGCAAGCTGTACTCTACTATGTCATCACCCCCTAGTCCATCTGTGCTCTTAATGAGTGCAAGGGACTGCTGATTGAAGGCAGCAGATGGTCCTTCCATTTGCAATGAAATTGCTCCTGGATCCTGTGAGGTCCCCGACACTTAATTGCAAACTAGGAAGTGTCCTTGTCATGCAGGCAATAATTTGGACACCTGGAAAGATTGTTTTTTTTGCTGTCAGCAACCGGTTAGAGAAGGGTTAGTTTTCTGGAAATGGGCTTTAATAACTGAGGTAGGTATCCGACAGAATGAGAAATTTAGCTTTCAGTGAGTCTAGACATGTATTTAGAGAGGGAGAAGTAGGCACAGCCACAGTGTAGCACTGCAAGACAGGAAGCAGAGCTCAAATACTGAAAGAAATAAGGGACCTCATGTACTCTGAGATGTTATGAATGGGTCGTGTGCTGTGGAGCATGCACAGAAGTTACATCTTCAGTGGCCATCTAATGGCCAAAGAGGACGGAGCGGAGACCCAAAGATTGATCAGTCGGTGGATAAAGTAGGGCACACTTGCAAGTTTAGTGTGCAAGTATACTGTGCAAAACCACTAAATTTACAAAATGGCTCAGTTCAGCATTAAAATGGTTGATGCAGTAGAACTCCAGTGGGCAGACTATTGCCTGATTACCAGAGTCCTTACAGAAACCCTGTCTCCGTGCTCATCTATGCCCAACCGTTTTATGCTCTCCTCTTCAGTACTCCCTGGCACTTTTTTGGCAGCTGCTAAATACCCATCCAATATCCAGATATTGGGGAAGAACGTGACCTCTCCATGATGCAGCACTAAGGCCCAGTGGCCAATTGCTAGGCCTAAGTGCTGCTACATAATGTAGGTGGTGATATTGCTGCTCCCGCCTAATGCAGACATTGGGTATTTTTGGTGGTGGCTACTACAGAGAGGGGTGTGCTGGATGGCAGAGCGTAAATTGAGAAGGGTTTACACACAGTTGCTTTGCCATAAAGAAGCAATGAATTTCCTTGTGTTTTCAAATGCTTCCTTTATTGCATTGTTCTGATGGTCTACTTTGGCCAGTTGCTGTCTTGGTTAGTTTAGATGTTGGACTTCCATAGTACTGATGTCTGGACGCAGAAAGTGCAGGTAGACTGGTACTTTGCTGATCATTGAGTGACAACTAAATAGTTAGTTTTCACTTGTTTTAATTCGCAAAATGTGTCATGCATAACTGAGCTCCACTTTCACAGCTTGACTGGCATCTCCCTCCAAGCTTTGTTTTTAGGCTCGATCTACCGTCTTTAATATCTGTTTTTATTATTTGCAGGAGGCATTGATGCTTCAGCTCAGACAACTTCCCATGAACTCACCATTCCAAACGATGTAAGTGTATAAACTTGTGTGGGCTTAAAGTAAGTTTGTGATTAAAATGAGCCCACTGTGTTGCAAGAGGGCAAAAATGTAAAGCCGTTAGTGTAAAGTCAGAAAAAAAATAGCTGTAATGTCAAGATGAGCTTGAGGCCTTACTGTAATGGGATTTCATTCAGAAGCCACACATGTTATGGCCAGTTTGAGCTACTCCTGTAAGGATCCCTAGGTGGTGTCCTCTTTGCTGCTCACTCTACTCTAGTCACATAGATGCCTTGCCAATTAAAAAAACCTGCCTCTTTACCATTTCCTAACAGTATGGCTTAAAGACGTACCATGTTTCATGTTGCATCCATATTTAGGGTTTAACGTGAAATATGGTCACATCTTACCAGAATCGCAGTGTTCTCCCTGCAGGATTCTGTTGCTGTTTGACATTGGCTACAGCCACGTCGTCCTGTGATTGGAAAAACGGCATGTCCTGTCTGCTACTGTGGCGTAGGACTGCAGTTCTCAATGGTGTACAAGTGTGATGACCTCTGCACTGGTAGTCCATTGACACTTCTCCCCTGTAACTGAAAGGCTGTACCTCAGTAAGGATAGGGGCTTGCAGGAAGAGTCTGCAGGAGCTGAATCGCGATTGCAACGCTTTGCATGCTCCAATGCAAAAAGTCAAATGGGTTTTTGTATTTATTTTTGGTGTGCATATTGATTATTTCGGAAAGGGTGGACTTTGTCTTTTAGAAGAAATCAGTCTGGAGTGTGGACGCTGTTTGACATGTTCTTGTCAAGCTCCAGAGCAAAGTTTATTCGTTCACTACTTGGTGAATGGGTGATTCAGAACAAGTGTACATATTTGGTGTCTCCGTGATTCCCTTGCTGCATACCTATCCGAAGTCTCCCACTCACAAAATTAATTAGGGTAAAGATTGCAGCCCTGTAGTTTGATCAAAAGCGTGGCAACTCCATATTTAAAAGCAGTTTCTTAAATTAGGGCTAGCGGGTTTATATGCTTCTGTTTTCTTTAACTTTTTTTCTTTTCTGCTACTACCGTAGTGCAGCAGTGTTTTGCTGCTTCGATTAAACGGCTCTATTCTGTTAATTTTGAGCTTTTTGGTATGTCTATCATTTACCCCCTAATGTGTGTAATGTTTCTTTTTTCTTCTTCTGAACTCTCCCCTCCAAAATAGAAATTTGTTCAGATACAAACTTTCTTTTCAATGAGATGGTAATTTTAGGCTTTTATTGAAATGCTAAATCGTGTAGTTGTCTGTCACAATGTGTGACTTGGATGTTGCTGATCTAAAAAAAACAGTTGCCATATATCTGAGGTTTTCTCTTGCAGCTGATCGGTTGTATCATTGGACGTCAAGGCGCTAAAATAAATGAGATTCGCCAAATGTCTGGAGCACAGATTAAGATTGCTAACCCCGTTGAAGGTTCCACTGATCGTCAGGTTACAATTACTGGGTCCACAGCCAGCATCAGTTTGGCCCAGTACCTAATCAATGTCAGGTAAGACCCTAAGTTCATGTTTAAAGGCACAACTATTTTAAAAAGTGATCAGCAATTTTCAGTGGTTCTCTACAGACAATGTATTTAGCTCTGTTTTTATGCTGTCCAATGCACACCAACTTCTGTTGGTTGACTTTTTACTAGATGTAAAATGACAAGCACTATTTTTAGGTGTGGGGAAGAATTGCATGTTTGCAAACCTGAGGGCATAGTTTGGTGCCCTAAAATAGGATTTTGGAGAGCTGTGTTCAGGAAAACAGGTTTTCTAATATTCAGCTCCAATGCTCCCGTAACGTAAAAAAACATTTACCAGCCATTATTATAAATACAACTTTAGCTGAGCAGCGCAACAGATTATTTAATGGTCAAAGTGCATTCTTTGTATTTCACTTCAGATGCATTATAATGAAGGGGCAGGAAACAAACCCAACTACAAATCGCATCAGCAGTTGCGTTTGTGCTAATGGGAACATTAAATATTTAACAGATGGTCTTGTAGTGGACATTAAAGACAGTTGCATTGTTCAATCTCTAATAATATTGGTGACCCCTGCCTGTTTAAAAGGGAATTGCAGTTTTTGGGGAACTCTGCTTTTGACCCCTTTGTGTCATTGCAGTAATAGTCAAAGCTGTAACTCCAGCTTTTGGAGAAATCTGGTATTGCAGTTTTTGCCTTCTAAAATTGGTTTTAATTCAGACAGAATTAAGTTTAGACCTTCCAAAAGATTAAAGACCTTGTCACCAGACTATTTAAATCAATCTTCCTGTTGAAAGAAAATGTAACCTATTTTGGGAATGTTTAACTGTTAAACCCTTCCTTGTGACCCTTAGAAGTATAGTGTACGCTGCTGGGTGCCACCATCTTGGATGCCATGCCAGCAGACCTAGAGATGTGACTCTGTAGTATTGCCTTTTGCCGCTACCCTGATGGCTACATAAGTTTTATGTAAGAAGGGGTGGTGGAGCAGGGACACCACAGACCATAATTACACTTCAGGCGAGGAAAGAGCTTTGACATGCCAGGGTTCTGCTAGGGAATTGTCTCTCCTGAAGTAGGATGTTATAGCAAGTGAAGAGGGATATTGCAAGTTAAAAAAAAAAAAAGAATACCATAAGCATTCAAAATACTTTTATCAATAATTTTTAAAGTTGCTCTTCAAATTTGACAAAAGCCTGTGGGAGACTGTATTCCTCCAGGTTAGGGGTGAGAAGCAGAGTGGTTCATTTCCAGTAAAACTGGAAATGGCTTTCAGAGAATAAACCTGCTGAGGTATAGGTCTACTGTATTGTAGTTTTATATTCTGCACTATGCCAACACTAGTAACTTGTAATACGCTTCCTGTGCTTGATATAATTCTGCTTGCTCTGCGCTTCCATTGTTATCCTCCTGTATTCCTCCGTTTGTACCTACCTTCCCACCCACCCGTTTTTGTTTTTGTTCCCTTTTCTTTTTCTCCTCTGTTACAGTCTAGAAACTGCTAAACCTTCCTCCTCCCAGAGCGTCACGACCCCTGACCTTCTCAGCATCTCTCAATCCTCCACCCCTTCCTCTTCCAACGCTGCCCCTCCTCTGGTGAACGCCTCCACGGCCGGGGGTGGTGAACCTTCCTCAGCCTCCAACTCCTCTTCCTCGGAACCACCTTCCAGCCTCCCTAATCCCTCGACTGCCCCTTGTGTCTCCAATCTGCTTGACATGAAACCCGTCCCGCTCCTGGCTCTAAATGTCGTGTCCACCGCCTCCTCTACCTCATCCTCTGCTGTTCCTGCCTCTGCTACCCAGCTGTATACTAAAGTGAAACCGGAAAAGCAGCGATTCTCTCCTTATTGAGTAGCCTGTTTGACTAGTTCAAACTCTCGAACGCCTACAAATCCATTTTTATTTGATTGAAATTTGACTGTGTATTAATTCTGCTGCATTGAAGTCCCCAGTATGCTACACACAGGTGTTACTGCCTAGATGGTGGTTAGTTTTGCAATATTTGGGGCTTATAAGTATTTGAAAAGGTAGTATTTTAATTTTAATTTTTTTTTGTGAATCTGTAATCTTGCCAGTAGTGTCGGCTATTAGCATTCACTGTATTTCAATAAAGCAACATTGGTTTGCTGACCATGTTTTAGTGTTTGTTATCTAGAAGGGTCATTTTACATTTATCTATACTGACAGTGACATCTTGACAACATTTCAATGAAAAATGTTTTGAAATGCTTAGAAGCGGTCATGTTGGCAGTGCAAAGTCTATGGGAAAAGGGCAGTTACCGTAGAGGCCATACCATTTTTTTAAACTTTTTTTTTTTTTTTTTTATATACAGTAAGCTGGTATTTTACATGTGCTTATTACACAGCCATCCCATTTTTTTTTACTTCATTTGGTTCAACTAGTCCCATACAAATCAAGCATTTACAAAGGCCCGATCTGGTGTAACGTGATTTCAGTTCTCAGCTTGGACCTTTAGATTATCTCCACCAAGGAGGAGGGCGCCAGGGTTACTAGTTCCACACCTCATATATAACTGGACTTGTAAAGTTACACTTCTAAAGTATCCTATAGTCTCACATTAAAACTCTTGTGTCTACATGCTGAAATAGATTTGGTGGGGGGTTTGGTCTAATTTCTGGCAGCACTTAGACTAAATTAACTTGAAAGTCCACTCTGAAAGGTTGGAATAGATCAGGGGTAGACAACCTTGGCACGCCAACTGTGGGGAAACGACAAATTCTTTAATGCCTTTTGTAGTCATGGCTGTGGATCTGTCTTGCAATGCCTCCATGGGATTTGTAGTTTCACCTCAGCTTTGTGCCAAGATTGCCTACCCCTGCTATCAGTTCTTGCACTTCACACTCAGGCATATTCAGTACAGTTATATAGGTATGTTTTTAATTTTATAAGGGCCCAGAAACCATTGACATAAGTTAAAGCGTATTGAACTGAAAAGTCGTATTGCAGTGTCAGTCCATAGACGTGAATGTTTCCCTTTTTTATTTTTAGCCCCTTTTTTGCCTCCACTGTATCTATGGAGTGGGCCATGGTGGCCACCCAGGCTGGACTTCAAACATGTGTGCTGCTTTTGTTCATTTCCATTGCCTAGGGGAAGATGGGATAAGTAGCTTATATAAGAGAATTGTTTTGCTTTCTGTCCAGCTCACGGGAAGGAACAAGGACACTGCATTTCAGGCAAGATCTACAGGTATTTTGCTGTACTTGCTGAGAATGTTCTTAGGCTAAAATATAAAATTAATGTAGCCACCACATCAAAGGACTAGTCAGCTGCAAATATTCCACTTTGGGTTTTTTTTCTTCTTGGGATTATCCTTTTATGGCTCAGTCTATATGCCGAATTCATGCCATAGTCTTGTTTCTAATCTGAGGGGCTACAAGGAGCATATGATACAAACATATTTACTTCAGAAAAAAACTGCATGCAAATTTTTTGCCACTGGAATGCACGGCACAAAATTACAGTGCGTCCAGTGTTTCTCCCCTCCCCGCTGGGTGCTGCTCTGTCCCCTGACACAGCGCAGTGTCCAGCGAGGAGGAAAAACTCAAGCAGCCATGTGGGCAGGAGAGCAATGTGAATATCGCAGGAGACCGAGCTCTGCTCTCGTCCCGCTCGGTCATCTGTGGCAAATCAGGATGGAGAGCTGTGGGGGTGGAGTCAGCTGTCGCAGGAGGCAGGGCTGGTGGTACGGGGGCAGAGTTGGCTGTCAAATGAGACTGCGCTCTTCTCCCCGCAGCACCCACTCAGCCTCCTGTGACAGCTGATCCAGGATGGAGAGCGGTATACAAACATTCAGTGATGACTGAATGTTAATAACAGCATCTCATACTATGTTCAATGTACCAATTATGAATGAATGGAAAGTGCTATACATCACTTCCTATTCATTCATGACTGGACAGAGTAACTTGCTATAACCACAATTTTTATGAATGTACAGAAACACTCAGTGTAGAGGATTTCTGTTCATTCAGTGCTGGGGCTGCAGAAAAAGATTGAGGACTCTGTCCTCAAGCTCTTATAATTTTAAGTAACCAAGCATCATGTATTAGTGCTTTTCAGTATCTTCAAGTGTTTCAGGGCTGCATAAGGCCTGCTTGTTCTCTATGCTAAAATAAGAATATGGTGGCTTAAACACTTGAAGTAATAAAAAAATCTTGTCCTATTTAGTAGATCTGGCCTTTCCTCTAATAGCATGCATAAAAACTAGACCGTGAGAAGTGCATGCTATTAAAGTATCTGTAAATGCCATTGTGATAGTAAATGCCATGCCTGCATCCATTGTGTTTACACAGTTACATAGTAAAAAATGTGGTGAATTTTTTTTATTCATCTTCATATTTCACCCATACCATGTATTCATAGAAAACAAGACACATTTTAATGTCACCCCATTGACCCATTTGTATTGTCACCTGCAGCCTTGGAACCATCCATGGTTCCTACCAGTGGGATTCATCTGCCTTGTCACTCTGGGAGGTGGAGTCACAGCTACATTAAGATGGTTTATGAAGAAGTTGTCAATTGGTAGAATGCAGGTCGCTAAAAGCTGACACTGCTTACTGCTTGAGCATAGTGTGGACAAAATAAAATGGCATATTGTGCAGTCTCACGGACAGCATCCTTCTGAAAATGCTAGTTTGCCTGGCTGTTATGCTGACATACTGTGTTTTTTAGTATTGATAATGGTCTGGAACATGTATGTAGATTTGAGTGTCTGAGTTCTGCTGATTCTTTTTTTGTTCCTGACCAACTCAAAGCATTGAAACAAAAGGTTCAGAATGACGAGCCTGGCAGCTTCCATTTTTGGAGGAGAGGATAATGACCGTATTGACATTTCTCATGACTTTCTTGTAAGTGGATTTATTGGCATCTGCTGTATTCAACATCCACAGTGTTGCCATTCCATAATTTGCCTCTTTAGGGTGGAATTTTCTTAGGGTAAAGCGGCTGGAAGAGCAATGGATACACTCCACAAACAATATCTAGATTATATCGCACAATTTTCTGATTTCACTCAGTGGCTTGGAAGCCGCTCCAATTTCTAATGCATTGGTTCAATGGATTGGCAAAGGTTGAGATGCGTGATGAGTAAAGCTTCTCCTTGTGAGTAAACTAGTCATATCTACATACTATTCCAGGTATAGTTACTCTGAAGAACCATACATGACGTTTTTAATGGAGGGGTAAAAATGATGGCACTGCAGGTGACTGTAGCTAGCCAATTGGCTCGATTACTATATTAGGATACAAGTCCTCAAGCAGTTACTACTAGAGAATACCTGTAAATGTTTGCTGTGCCTACAAGCAAGACTGACTTCAGAGATTGCTATAGTATTTGTCATCGCTGGGTATGATGGGGGGGATTTTTTTTACTTGTATGTTCAGCATTTTAGCAAGGGGAAAGATGGGTACACTTTTTAAACTATGAGGTGAGTGATTTACTCATAGTTAGAGCCAACGTGTGACATTGGAACTGTCAAACGTCTGCTCTATAGATCGGGAAGTGAGCGAACATATAGTCTCTCACTTCCCGATATCTCCCTGCAGAGATCAGTGACGGTCAGTCACTGCTCCCCGCAGAGATCCCCCCTCTCTGATCCTCCAGCGCTGACTGCAGGGATGGACAGTGGAGGGGCCTGCACAGCTGGCTCTACCTCTAGATGGGCAGAGCCCGCTGTCAATCAGCCAGCTGGGTGGATCTCGACCGTATTGTCTGAATCCGTCCCGGTAGCAGCGCTCTTGGTGTATATAGCCGGCAATAGCTCTCTCTATCCTGAGCTTTGGGTCACTGGTGGATATTAGTATATGTCCTCCAGTGACCCTAAAGAGAACTACAGGATAAAAAGGTTACCCCATAGTTCTCTTAAAGCAAATCTTTTATGGTGTGCAGAAGTCTACCCTAATGGCTTCATTAGTCTTATGGCCATATAGGTTTGCAAACATTGGAAGCCAAGTGCATGTTAGAAGGAAGGTTTTTAAATCTGGCAAACCACTAAGGGCACAGTTTAAATACATGCGTTTATGGTTTTGCTTGCCAAAGGATTTGTAATTCTGTGCAGCCAATCTTGTTGCTTCCATATTACACATCACTTGCATATTTCGCATATTTCATTTGCAGGCTGGCTACTGCACCCACCCACCGCCTGTTCTCAATCAGCAGAGTACTGGACCTGAAGGAGAACTTTTCTCCTTCAGGTCTGCTCCTCTGCTGATTTACAGCAGGCACTGGCAGGTATAAAAGTCAGCTGGCTATTGCAATTTGAAATGGCCAATAGCAGGCTGGCTATTGCACTGCCTGTTTACATTCAGCTGCCGGAAGGTAACTGGGGTGGCCGATATCAGGCGACTGCCTGCTGTTTACATTCGGCTGCTAGCGCAGCTGGAGGTAAACGATATCAGTACCAGATATTGGTTATTGGCCTGAAAGGTGGCCCATAAACTGTATCGGTTCTGAAAAAAACAATATCAGTTGAGCCCCTAATATGTAGCTCTCATCAAACAGTTTTAATTAAACATTTCATCTTGGTTCACCTTTGTCACCTCTTCCTCCAGTCTAAAGGTGGCCATACACTTTACAACCCTCGCCAGTTGTAAAGTACTTTAAAAAACGTACGATCTGCCCATCTTGGACAGGCAGATCGTACTTGCGATCATCACAAGTCCGCCCCCCTGAGGGGCGGGCTTCCGATGACTGCAAACGGGCAGTGTGTGCATGCACACACTGGCCCGTTCGGCAGTTGTCGAACAAGCAGGCCAATAACTCTCCGAGGATTGTACGATTCCCGGCAGGTCGTCCAGCCTGCTTGTTCGATGGAAGACGTGCGACCGTACAGTCAAAACGGTCGCACGCCTTCCATACACTTTGCGATTATCGTACGATTTCCCACGATTCTCGTACAATCGTGCAGTGTATGGGCACCTTAAGTGGACACGCAATCCTCTGCCATGTCCAAAGGGCTGACCCAGCAGGTGATAGGTTAGTCAGAAGGTCATTACATCTTTATCAAGGTGTGCATCACAGGAATGGCTGGCCAAATTTTCACATCCTTTGGGTAGTAACACTACTTGTATATTTAGTGGTTTGCCTGGAGTTTCATTTCAGAATATTGGTGAAAGTATTTAAATTAGGAAAGGCCTCAGTACTTCATAAATAAACATTTGCTGGTGGCTTCTGTAATAGCTGTTGCTTACATGCCCACACTGCACATGACAACCAAAACTGACGCCACCAGTTTGGTTCACCGTTAAAGGTAAGACTCTACAGTGCCAAACTTATCCATGTCATAGCAGACGTAACTAAATGTGACCATTTCTAGGTTTCTTATGTGTGCTGTTAGTATTTGCTGTATAGAACAGTTGTGATTTCAGCCTCCATAACCTTTTTTCTGTGTTTTTTTTTTTTTTAATTTTTCCATTTTTAGGCTTTCTTCAGAAGCTGGTGGCATGGGAAGCAGTTAAACAACTTCCAGCATCTCCTCTGTTTAGCTCATGTCAGTCTGCATAGCCCTGCAAACAGCCTTTTTTCAGGTTTTAACTAGTTTGCAAGTTTTCAGTTTCATCGTGCTTTTCCTCATCCACTCATGAATTTCTTTCTTTTATTGAAATGACATTTTAACTCATTTTTGGTTTTCCTCTTCCGCTGTTAAAACCTGCTGATAAAGATTTTAGTTTTATAAAAGTTTGTCCTGTTACCTAATTTTTTTTATTTAAGTCACAATGTAAAGAGTGGGTTATTAAAGGCATTTCAGTTTAGTTCTGTAACGTCAGGAATTTTTCAGAAAACAAATAAAGACGGACTGAAATTTTGTTGTTTATTTGCCTTTATTAACCAGGATGTCTATCTACAAGAGCTGTTACTATAAACCAGACCAGATATTTAATTGCCAGCATACAGGAACACAATCTACAAAAAAGTGCCTCAAAATAACTTGTCTGCACACAGCTGATCCAGGATAATCCCTCATTACCAGCATATCTGTCCTAGGACAGGCTTTCTTCAGCTCTGCTGGGAAAAGTCTGACCTGACACTGCTAGCCTTGATTTTATTTCTCTTCAATCAAGACTCTCAGCAGCATTTAAAGGCCAGGTTTGGCAATGATGCAATCGGGCACATCTGCCATGGGCAGAACTTCACATTCCAGGTGTGGACAGTTGGCAGGCAGACTCTCGGCTGACATCTGGACCTGGGAAAATGGTGCCTACACCTGAAGGTCTTCCAGGACCTTTGTTGCAGATGGGGAAGGTAGTTCTGGTCTCCAGTTTGAACAGCAAAATGGACTAGTTTGCCTTTTAGTAACAGAGATCCTCTAGCAGAAGCAGTGAGTTCTCTGGTGGCTCCATGGGATCAGTACACCCTTCCTAGAAACTTCCTTATCTACTATGCAGGCGCAAGATGGAGGACATTCCCATAATCATCATAGCTCTGCATTAGCCCAAATGGATGTGGTACTCCAACCTAGTAAGACTCCTGGTGGATAGTCTGGATGGTTGCTGGCTTTATCGTTGTAGCCGTTTGAAGCCCAGGTTCTGAGACTGGGACATCTCTGCATGGGGATTCCCACAATTTAGATTCACTGGATGTGTAAGACCTACTTCACTTGATGTGAGTCTTGGGACTTTCACCCTAGGCCATTCTGTGGGATGTATCCTCTCCTTTCTACATTTAGGTTTGGGCATTCCCTGATTTAAGACTTCTGTCCATTCCCCTGTGACTCCATTGGGTCTGGTTCTCTGTGCTTCAAAAACAACCATTGGACAAATTCCTCCTTGCTCTCACCCACAAGGTCCTTTTCCGTGTAGCGATCACCTCTGCAATGCCAGTGTGTGAACTGATGGCTTTGTTTTACAAGGAAACCTCTGTGGCTTTTGCATAGGGACAAGGTGTTAGTAAGGCTTAAATGGAGTTTGACTCTCCTAAACCAGGACATTGTTCTTCTGTCCCTCTATCTGGTTCTAGTTCGCTAAAAGGAAAAAAAACAACTTCCTACCATTTTAGATCTCTATTTTGCAACTGCCTCTCAATAACAGCAAACTGACTGTCCCAACAGCAAAACGTAGGCCAGACTGAGCGTCTTCCCATCAACATGCAATGTCTACAGGATTTCTACCCCTTGTTCGGACAGATAGTCCTGCTCATCTAATTTACAATTGATGAAATCTGACAGGTTTAATTTGAAACAAAACTCCACTTAACTCACCCATACAGTGAGAACTAAGCAGGATTTTCCAGCCCTGGAATTAGCAGACAAGATGTAAAAAAACAAGTTGCAGCTTTTGCTCAGTCCAAATCACATCCTTTCCAAATAAGGACACTTTTTTTTTCCACGTATCTGGAGCTGCTGGGTCCTTCCACTTTAAAGGCACATTCTACTTTTTGCAAAATATTTATAAATGCATCCATGTTGAAGAAGCCCCCAAATTGTTGCAACCATGATCAATGGACTATGGGTGCAATGCTCAGGCACCTGCAGCCTGGTCCCCAAGTTCCTCTTTATAACCTTAGCTGGAGAAAGACCTCAATGGACTAAAAGGGTGAGAACATCACCACACTTGTACTGTGTTGAGAACCAAGAGTCCCTCTGCCACAGTGTCATGAGGGACTTGTAGTTTATTCATTCAGAGATCATGTGGGTGGAGCACTGTCACGCTGAACAAAAACAGGAGCTTTTGGGGGAGAAGCATACTGATTCAGGTAAAGGATTGGTGACTGACAACATCTGCCACACAGGCAGGTCTTTGCTCTGGTGAGTGGAGGGGGGGCGACTTCTAGGCATGAAACATTACTGATGCCTAGGTGCAGGGTGTCATTACCAAGCCTACAAGCTGGAATTTTGGTCCCTGCTGTCTCCCAGTTTGGGGTTTGTCAAATCTGCCCAATTCCCTCCAAGATGGGTGGATATCTAAGTTGCCCTAATCACAGCCCCTTTTTTTTTTCCCCAGCCCACCATCAGTGTAAACCCTGCTGTCAAACATTCAGTGGATACTTTAGACTCCCAGAGAGCTTTGGATGGAGCCTGAGCCTCCAGAAATTGGTGCTAGAACCTTCTCATCGCTTGGAATACCTAGGCCTGGTCTTGGGTATGACCCTGTTTATGGTCTTCCTGCCCCAGGAGAAATTGATGTCTTTACACGTCTACATTTGGGCCCTATGTTCCAGGAATTGTATGTCCATTTGTTTTGCAGGAAAGTTCTGGGCCTGATGGTAGCATCCTTCAAGGCAGTTCCCTATGTTGTATAAAAAAGAAACACCTGTGAGGAAGGGGAAACTTCCCCGAAAACGCAATCAGCTGAGTCCGCTCGTTTCTGCTGGTCTAGCAGCATATTTGGATTGTTTTCTCTGACTGCTAGGAATCTGCATGTATCCTGAGATTTATGTCCAACACAGGATTTTTTTTATCCACCTTTTGTGAGTACCATTTATCACTTTTAATCTTTTTAAACAAAAGGATTATTTGCACCAGGAAAGGCGCCGGTGTTTCTTTTTTATGTTTCACACAGTGTAATCCCTCATCTGTAACGGGGCGGCCTGCTTGGAACACAAGATTCAATTTGTGGCTGAAGGAGGTTCCTATCTGGTGCTGGTTTTGTTTTTTGTGTAATTATAGTTCCCTATGTTCTGTTTCACTCCATGCCATTGTAGCTCAACATCCCAACTGTATAACCATTCAGTTCCATCCCTAGGTTTCCCCATCTGCTTATGCAGCAAGTGGAGGCTTACCGTGGTGGATATCCAGTCTAGTGCTACAGTCAGGAAAGTCCTTCCTTAAGATTTTTTGGAAGGTGCTCATGATGGATGCCAGCCTGTTGGGCTGAGTTGGAGTCCTGGAGTGCCTCTCATAGTTGGGTTGAAAAAAGACAAGTCCATCGAGTTCAACCTCTCGGTCCAGGGGGCCTGGTTGTTGGAATTGTGACTTCCACATAAACATTCTAGAATTAAGGCGAACAACATGTGGCTCAAGGAGGCACCAGAAGTCATGTGGCTCAAAAAGAAGTGAATCTGATCTGTTTTGGGCAGAACTTCATGTTTCAGCCCTTTCTGCTGTACACTTTCCAAGCATGGAAAATCGGAAGCCCCACTTTTTCTTTATGCATGGGGTGCTATTTAAAATTACATACCAGACACCTAAAGTTCTGTTATTGCTGGTTTAGTAGATGTAAAAAGCTCATGGCTGTCTCTACTCTACATCAGATAACGTAGTACTCATGGCCAGATTCCACACAAGGCCACCGAGGGGCGGCCTCGGGTCTGTAGCCTGTCCTCCCGGTGAATTGCATGAAGCTGATCAAAATGATGCCATGCCTCAATAGGTGCAAACGCCCGGACTCAAGCCTTATGACTTAAGATTTTAGTCTTTTTTAAGTTTGAGAGTTATATTATAAGGGTGAGAATGATTAGGTCAGAACTGAGATTCATGAAATCTGTAAGTGACGTTTCCTGATTTTTACATGCATGTCTTGGCTAACGGGGCTGAAAGAGTAGCCAAATGAGAATTGGACAAATATGAAGAGTCTTCTGCAGAACAAAAAAAGACCTACCTGGCAACTCCTTATCTTTTGGTTTGGTCTGTATTAGTCAATGAAAAATATTATAAAGCAGCTGAAAGGATTACCATGAAAATTATGTGACATGAATAAAGCTTTATGGTGGTTAGTTACCCACAGAATGTAGGCAGTGATGGAGAGGCTTGGATTGAATGCAATGCACTCCAATCAGCAAAAAAGCAGTATAAGGCCTTGCAAAGGAAATGATGGACAAAGCACAAAAGGGCTTATTGAACATCTCAAAAATGGAATCCCTGAAGGTGACCATACACTTTACAACCATCGCAAGACCTCAGTCTTGCGATGGTTGTAAAGTAATTTAAAAAAAACGTACGATCTGCCCATCTTGGACAGGCAGATCGTACTCTCGATCCTCGCAAGCCCGCCCACTTGAGGGGCGGGCTTCCGATGACCGCAATACTGAACGGGCAGTGTGCGCGTGCGCACACCGGCCCGTTCGGCATTTGTCTCCCGAGCACCGTTCAAACCAGCCGAAAATCGTACGATTTTCGGCTGGTTTTCTAGCGTGCTCCTTAGACAAAAGACATGCAACCGTACAGTAGAAATGGTCGCACGTCTTCGTTCACTGCTCGATTCTCGTACGATCGCGGGATTTCCCGCGATTCTCGTACGAGAATCGAGCAGTGTATGGGCACCTTAAGGTCTTGTTCACACCAAATGCATAGCAGATCCGGTCAGGTTTCTGCACACGCACGCTAGTCTTTTAGATGCGTTTTTGACGTGCTTTTGGCTAAAGTTTAACAAGGGCTTCTTAGTGCGTTCCAGACATTTGCATGCGTTTGCAGATCCAGAGCAGGTAAAATAGGACTGGCTGCAGTTTATTTCTTACCTGCTCTGGATCTGCATGCTGCGATGTGAGCTGGAGCTAAAAATACCATTGGAATACATTGGATGCAGTTTTGATCCGGTCTGCAACTGCTCTGCACCTGCTCCGCGCTTGGTGTGAATTAGCCCTAAAGGTGCCCATACACTGCACGATTCTCGTACGAGAATCGCGGGAAATCCCGCAATCGTACGAGAATCGTGCAGTGTATGGAAGGCGTGCGACCGTTTCTACTGTACAAATGTCCAAGGACCTGTAGCACACCTTACCGGACTTCCCATGTGGTAATATGGGTGCTCGCAATGACTACGGATGGCGCCGTATCAAGTAAAATCGTTGTATATAGATGTCACCAGCACTCCAAATATGACAGAATAAGTCAAAGTTTTTGTGAATCTTCATTTTATTTTCGAAGTCACTCAAAGTGGATTCCACTTTGAGTGACTTCGAAAATAAAATGAAGATTCACAAAAACTTTGACTTATTCTGTCATATTTGGAGTGCTGGTGACATCTATATACAACGATTCTACTGTACAGTCGCACGTCTTCTGTCGGACAAGCAGGCTGGAAAACCCGCCGTGAATCGTACGATTCTCGGCGAGTTAGTGGCCTGCTTGTCCGACAACTGCCGAACGAGCCAGTGTGCGCACGCGCACACTGCTCGTTTGCCGTCATCGCAAGCACGATCTGCCTGTCCAAGATGGGCAGATCGTACGTTTTTTTAAAAGTACTTTACAACCCTCGCAAGACAAAAGTCTTGCGAGGGTTGTAAAGTGTATGGGCACCTTTACAGTACAAGGGTAGGACTTTTCACCTCCAGATTTACTTGGTGTTTAAAAATGAGAGCAAGAAAACCTGACTGAAAGACTGTAAGAAATTGGTCAGACAAGGGAAATAAAAGTGTATGGGGTATAGAAGGATAAGTTACAATCCGACAAGGATCCACGGCTGCACACCAAAATTAGTCTTCAGTAGTCTGCATTGAGTAATCTCCACCTGGGCCAATCTGTTGCACTTTTTTTTTATCTGACCTACAGAAAATCTGCAGATAATTGTAAGGTGTATGGGCACTTTAAGTCCTCCAAGTTCCTGACATGTTTCATCCATAAGCAGGACTCAATTGTAGAACAGCTGTGGCTCGCATAAGATTGTGATTTGGGAGTGGAACTAGCACCTACAGCTTGAGACAGAAGGTGGAACGGCTTGGAGCGGTGTCAATTAGTTGTTTTTTAACAAAAATAAATAGATAAATTAGCTGGTGCTGTGAGTTTACAGGGATGGAGGGGATGAAAATGAGGTGCAGGCGATAATTGGTACTACCAAGGTACTTTTTTTTTTTCTAAGGTCTTAGGCCGCGTTCACACCTGACCGTTCTGTAGAGCGTCCTACGCTCGACGAACGCGCTACAAAACGGTCAAAAAAATAAATAGCATTGTAGTCAATGCCCTCGTTCCCACCTAGGCGTATTTCCGCCCGTCACTAACGCGCTACAAAACGGCCCACGCCTGAAAAGGTCCCGGGACCACTTTGGGCCGTTTTGTAGGGCGCTTTCCATTGGGATACAGCCAAGTAGCCTGTGGAATCGCGCGACGGTCGTGCAACTTTTTTACCGCGAATCGCGGTTAAAAAAACCGCGTGACAAGACGCGCATATTACAATACGCCTAGGTGTGAATGACCACTTATACACATAACAGCTTGTATCAGGACAATATGTACAGCAAACACTTACGGAGCTTTGAGCCTGCTTCAAGCAGCTTTGTTTTTGTCTTTAAAGCACGCGTCAGCTCCATTATGGGGGGCTTAACCACAGATGTTCATGGGAGTGCTCATATATTGAATGCGTTTGTTACAGGTATTCACTGTATACAGTTACCAGCATTATATTTCTTTCTCATCTATTGATGGACACAGGAAGTCTTAACCTTTTAGGTTATACTGCCACCTAAAGAAGCACTGGACATCAGTAAACAAATAAACTGTAGGTCAGCCCAAGATAACCCCTCTCTACTAGTGATGAGCCGAACACCCCGTGTTCGGTTCTAACTCGAACTTTCGAACATGGAAAAAGTTCTAACTCGAACTTAGAACTCAATGCAAGTCTATGGGGGTAGAACTCAGAAAATTAAAGGTCCCCATTTTGAAGCCTTATATGCAATTTATTGGCCATAAAAAGTGTATGGGGATCCGGGTAGTGCCCTGAATGACAGGAATCAATGAAATTTAAAACACAAAAAACCTAAAAAAATATTTTTTAAAGGAACAGTGATTTTTACATGATTTACAGGGTAAGAGTAAAAATGAAAAATTCCTTCAAATATTGTGCCTGGGGGGTCCCCATAACCTGCCTGTGAAGTGGTGGATCTGTAGGATGTATAGAACCACCATCATGCCTCAGGTTTTTCCTAGTGCCCTAGGAGGATGGACATATTTTCTTTAGCTCTGCTGTGAAAGAAACCAACCTATTTATGCTGGCTCCTTTTTTTTCAAAATCTTTCTCTTCAATCAAGATTCTTATCTACATTGCTGATAGAACTCAGCTGTCCTTAGCCTGCCTTTTGAAGTACCACATCTGGACCCGACTATACAGGACGTTGTGGGGTTAACTTGAAAGTGACCTTTGGGTACGGAGTTCTGCACAGGGTAGTTTCCACACCCCTTTCTGGTAAAAGTTAATTGTGGAACGCTTTCTAGATGCCATCTCTGAAGACTCACTTTGAGGTAGGTCCTGGTGCCTGGCCCAACCAGCCTATTCACAATTACATAGGTTGCTGGCCACCTTTGAATTTCCCCATTTCTTGATTGTTTCCACTGCAGATGGGGTTAACGTTGTTGAACTGAGTGCTGCCACACAGAGTCGAGGAACTTGCAAAAAGCCACGTGCAATTTCGATCTGTTTCTGCTCCCTGCCTACAGTGACTTTGGTCACCTCCCGCCATTTAACCCCCACCTGCTACCAGCTGTCTGGGTTTCAAGATTACCAGAGGCCTTTTTACCCTGTGCCTCACATTGCCTTACCATCAAGAAACCGCAACATGCCTGATCTTAGACACAGGACGACAACCCTCTGTAACAGGTGCCACCAGCTCACTCTATTGTCTCCAGGGCTTCATGCACCATGACTACTGATGGTGCCAATGTCTGCTCCCTGGCATTATGTTGCTTTCTGCTCCTAGAGTCCTTTCCATCATCCTCTTTAGCTCCGCGGGGCGTGGGCAGTTCCTAAGCCCTTTCAGCTGATGTGTTTACTACAGTCCTTCAAGCCTTTAAGTCCCAGATCACCCAGTTATTTGCTAACTGACCATGAAGGCTACAAGCATGCTCCTGCTCCAGGTTCTATAGCTGATTAACCCATGACCTTGCAGCTTCTGAGCCATCAGCCGCTGAGGCTTTGTCTTATTCTGAGTTGCTTCTGTCTTTTACTGTTGAGCTTGCCCTTGAAGAGTAGCAGCCCACTGTCTCCCAAATTAAAAGAGACTGTTTCAGTTTTTATCCAGAACAGTTGTGCGCACCACTCTGAAACTAGAGAATCGGCCTGTTCCTCCGGCCAATGATGTTTCTGGTCTTGGGTAGTGATGGGCTCGGGCGTGTTCGCAGCTCCACGTGCCGAGCCCGCCAGGAAGCTGACAGCGCGCAGCACCAATCACAGGCACTGAGACATTTCCCGATCTCTGCAGCTGCGGACCAGGAACATGTCTCAGTACCTGTGATTGGCGCTGCCAGCTTCCTGGCGGGCTCGGCACGTGGAGCTGCCAACACGCCCGAGCCCATCACTAGTCTTGGGTCTTTTAAAGCTCCAAGACCATAAAGACTTCCCCGTTGCACCTGCTGTTTGCTCCCCAAGTGTTTATTAATCTTGTACCCATTTGGGGTGGATGTTGTACAAAAGTGGTCTATCCCCACTGTGGATCCTGCAGTGTCCCGCCTTAGCAAAGCAACTACCATGCACCTGTCTCTTAAGAACACAACTGATTTGTGGTTGGAACTCCTTTTAGAATCCTGTTCTCACTGGTGGGCCTTGCCCTGTGTCTATTGAGAGACATCCCACTGTGTTTATGATCATGCTGTCAGTACTGCTTTGCTCCAAAACTGAGGCGTGATAGTTGTGGGAGGAGTTATCCTGGGCTGGTATACAGGTTTTGTGTTTGCGACTGTCCAATCCTCCTACACGCAGCAGTTAAACTTAGAGGTTAAGAATTTCCTGTCACTCAATGGACCCCAAGAATTTGATTTTCCGGTGAATAGAACATTTTGTTCCATTATAGTGGGCCTTTAGGTAATGTAAGCACCTACAAGGTTCTGTAGTTGATGCTATTTTGTTACTTGCAGCTAGAAGACGGCGTTCAGGCAATTAACAGAACAGCTATTGTCAGATCTCATGGGTGTTCTCAGCTCCAGGAGTCATCCTCAAACTTAAAAAGGATAATTATAAATCTTTCATAGGTGAGCATAGGTGAGTTTTTCTAATTTGACTAAAACGCTGAATATTTAGATTCTTGCATAAGCCCAGCTGGGACTAGTATGCATATCACGAGTGGTGACCTGCATGCTTTTTCTAAACCCAATCAGTAAAATCATATATAAGGGACAGAACACACTGATGCTTCACAGTAACATGCGGTAAAACGTATGTTTTACCATGCATTACTGCAACACGCGTCAATGCACAATGTGTGTTATGTTACAGTGCCATTCCTGCCACACACAAGCATGCACACACATAGCACACCCGTGTACATTCAAAATTAATGGGATGGCTTAACGCACAACAATATGTTGTGTTAATGCATGTAGTGTGGATGGGCCCTAAACCTTGAGATGTTAATGTAATTCAGAGGTCATTTTCAATATATTTTCAACCTGCAGCTTTCTTCAATGCCAGGTGATCCTACCATAAAGGTTCTTGTTCAAGTGCTTTCCTGTTATAGGGTGACAATGATCTGTCCCAGCCTCCTAATTGTGCTGTTGCCTTAGTGCCCTGCAACATGGGCTTCCCACAGAAACTACTGTTAGAATACACATTACTGTGTTTATAGCAACAACTACTGCAGTATACATTTTCGGTCACTAGATGGCAGTGTTCTGTTATCCATGGTATATACTCTGTTGTATTGTTATACGGTAGAGAATAAAGCTGTGGCTTTCTTCCTGTGTTTTCCAAGCCATGTGCAGCATGCATATCAGACTGTGTGCTTGTGTTTCTCTGTGAGGCTGTGCAAGAAGTTCCAACAACTACAAGTAAATGTTTCAACACACATTACACAGACATGGTCCACTGTTGGCAGTATCTGAGAACCCACGCAGAGAAACTGTTTCCCAAATTAAAAGGGACTGTTTTTATCCAGAACAGTTGTGCGCACCACTCTGAAACTAGAGAATCGGCCTGTTGCTTTTGCCAATGATGTTTCTGGTCTTGGGTCTTTTACAGCTCCAAGACCACAAAGACTTCCCCGTTGCACCTGCTGTTTGCTCCCCAAGTCAGACATCCCAACTCTCCCGGACACTCCGGGAGTCTCCCGCTATTGGATAGCGGCTCTCGGCCGCCCGGGAGAGAAACACTTCCTCCCGGAAAGGTTTATCTACTCGATCGAGCAGATAAACCTTTCCCTGCGATCGTTTTTTTTTTTCTTTTCTGACATCGGGAGCCGCGGCCCGACCGTCAGTCAGAAAAGAAAAAAAAAGGCTTACGAATCCATAGCTAGATTCCTATTGGCTATTGCACTTTGCAATAGCCAATAGCAAACTAGGTAATGTACACGCCCACTGCTGCTGTCAATCAGCAGAGGGGGACCTGAATTTTTCTATCAGGTCCTCTTCTGGTAATGAAAGCAGCAGAGGGCGGTTGCAATAGCTAGTTTGCTATTGGCTATTGCAAAGTGCAATAGCCAATAGGAATCTAGCTATGGATTCATAAGCCTTTTTTTATTCTGACGACTGCACCTGCAGAATGCTAAAAACAAAATCAGAAAAAAAACCTGCAGATAGCAAAGAAGCATTTGTTTGCGACTGTCCAATCCTCCTATTTCAGAGCAGAGGGAAAGCCGCTCAACTCAGCACTATAGAGCAGTGCTCCCCAACCTTTTTATCGCCGCGGACCGGTCAACAATTTTTTTTTGAATTCTTAGACTGTCAGGTTATACTGCTGCCTACAGGAGAAATGAACACTGGCAATAAAAAAGTCAGTAGTCAGCACAGGATAACCTCGCTGACAACCATCATACCTCAGTTTAAGCTAGTGTACTCAGGAGAGTGGACATGTTTTCTTCAGCTCTGCTGTTTGGAAGATTTCTACATCAACAGCTGCTGGTAGATTAATGCTGGATATATGAAATGCTGAATAGTTTCACCAGTCAGCCAATAGCGCTGATAGATCCATGGCGGATAATTCAAATCTTGTTTCTCCAGTTAGCGAAGGTAACTTTTATACCAGTGATCTAAGAAGGCCCTAAATTTCTGGAACTTTCTACAGTCATCTACAGCTTCTGATGAATTCAGGAACGATTATGCAAACCCTGGACAACTCTCTATCTAGACAAGGAGCGCAGCTTCCCAGTTCATTCTGTGTCAGGCCTTAGCAGTGACTACTGTTTGTGGTCCAGTTCACACAGAGCTCAGGTCAGGCCAGTATGTCTGGGGATTCCTTCTGAATTTGTCAGTCCAGAGCCGAGACAATTTTCACTGACCCCCTTTTCTGGAGACTCGACTTCATGAGTGGATTTGGCAGGCTTATGCTGTGTTGGGGATTCTTTCCTATAATGTGTCTGAATCTGTCTGAGGCAGAATTGTCAGAACAGACTGCCATTATCAGGCCACTGTGTTAAGTGATAGTGTTGTTCTTTCCTACTTCATGCCTTACTAGTGGCTTTATTCAGAGACTTGTGACATTTGTGATTTACATTGGTGTCACTGATGTTTCTAGTTCTTCCAGTTACAAGGGGGCCTGTCCATTACAGGGCCTCAGAGTGTTGCTGTGGTGACCTGTGCTTCTTATACTTTATGCACTTCACCAGTTGGCCACCTGGGGGAGCTGTCTTTATTTCTGCTCAGGCTTACTGGGAAGAACTGTTGCTGTTTATTTCCCTCCTCCTCCCTGGCTGTGACGTAGTTTGCGCTCAGTAAGGTACTTGTGAAAGTTATGCAGCGGCCGGGCATTGATTACACTTATCTAGTTGCCTGGGGCGCACACACCTTCCTGCCGCGATTAAGGAGCATAGCACATAGATTCCGCTCACGAATACAATACACCTGATGTATTTTTTTTGGAAAAAAATGTTATGCCATATCATTGATGCAGTAGCTGGGCTGTGACAGGTTTACTATGGGAAAAGGCCGCTGGGAGAAACGATATGGTTTTGTAAATAGTAATGCAGCTTGGTACTGTTGCTGCTTTCTCAGGGGTCATGTGACAGGCAGCTCCTTTTCCATTCATACTTAGAGTGAACCCTACTAAGCGCCACCTGCAAAAAAACTCTGACAAAACCCCACAGAGTCTCCTGTGACTATTGTTAAGCTGCTGTAGGTTTTTATATGCCATCTCCTACTGTCAGATATTATTTGGAGAGTTCAGATTTCGAGTCTCTCCTGGTTAATGTGTCCCCCTGCAGCTACACATGCTTTGACACAAATGTTAAGTGCTCTCCCAGTCAATCTGAGTGCCTGCTTTCTCTACGGCCCTTATGTGTTTTTTAGTGGGTAAGGCATTGCTTGCAGAAAAAAAACAAAACCTTTAGGCCTAACTCCAGACAAACAACTAAATAAAGACAGAAAATACATATACAAGAGTAGTTCTACCTGCCATAGGATTTGCATTTCTGTTCATCCAGCTCTGAAATATACACAGCTCTGCCACAGAGCACAGTCCTACCTGGCAGAGGATGTAAACTGATCTTTCTCTACTGCAATTCCACTTACAGCTCCCCTCCTTACCCTCTACC
Source organism: Nanorana parkeri (assembly GCF_000935625.1). Classification (NCBI taxonomy): domain Eukaryota; kingdom Metazoa; phylum Chordata; class Amphibia; order Anura; family Dicroglossidae; genus Nanorana; species Nanorana parkeri. Next base: position 998,640 of record NW_017306496.1, read on the forward strand.
CTGTGAATGAACAGTGAAAGGAGAAGCAGCACATTAACAAGTGCCTCTTTCTGTCACTCCACTCTGCCCTCCTATCAGCATGCTCCTTTCACTGCAAAACAATTGATTGACAGCTTGTGTGTCCTCCTCCCCCAGTCTGAGCTCTGTTGTACAGTAGACTGCACGAGGCTCATGCTCGGGTACTAAAACTGCTTGCATTTGAAAAAAATATATTTATCAATGTATTAGTTATTACAGAGCTGTATTACTAGGCGTGCCTGGTGTCTTTATCTGGCGGAAATGTAGATTTCCTTTCTATGGAGCATATTACATAACTTCTCTGCTGTGCACCATGTAAAAACACAAATACAGCATGCAATGTTTCTGGGCATAGCATTCTTAGGCACACAGGAATAAAGAATAGCAGGAACATGTTTGTACCATTTTATTGCACATTCACAATGACAATGTTCTCTCTTGAAAGTTCCTGCCCCATTTCGTGTAACGCAACAGCAAAATATGCACTTTGAAGCATCACATTTAGCCCCTGTTCACACCTTTGTGATGCAACATCGCAGAGGTGCTGCAGGGTCATTGTGATGTGCTGCGGTAGAGCAACCCAATCACCCCCTCCCCCGTGAGCTGCCCACCGCAGCCAAATCGCACTCAAAGTGGAAGCACCTTTTTTTCTTTTTAAATCGCATTGCACAACGCATGCTCTACGTTACCATGTGATGTGGTGCACATGGGATGGCTAGGTGTGTTGGGGTGCCATGAAATAATAATGGCACTGCAGCACACCTAACACTGCAACATGCAATGCTGGATCATGTGTGGCATCGCACACGCTCTTGCATCCCAATGATGTGAGCGGAACCAGTGACATTAAACCCTGAGATTTTTTAACATAAACCAATACTGTAATGTGTGCCTTACTGTAATCCATGGTTGTTTCCCTTCTCTTTGCTGCTCTTCCTTTTAAATCCTCATGTCTTCTCATGCTTGGTGAGAACTTCCCTTTTCAGCTCAGGGTCTCTTCCTGTAGTGCTGGCTCAGGTTGTGAACCTGCACACAGACACCATGTATCCATTTCAGAGACAAGGCAGTCTGCTGCAAAACAGAAGTTCTGCCCAGCATGAGAACAGATACAGATTTAAAAGGAAGAGCAGCAAAGAGAAGGGAAACAACCGTGGATTACAGTAAGGCACACATTACACTATTGTTTTATGTTAAAAAATCTGAGGGTTTAATGTCACTTTAATTGTGTGTTGCTGCATGCACATGGGTGTGGGCCTGGAAAGCAGCCTGCTCTCCATACACAGTCATCATAATTGCTATTCAGTTTACCTTTTGGCTTTACATATAGGAGAACAGAAATGACAGGAGCCTGTATCATTTTAAATACAAAATTCTTGATTTTAATAGGTAATGTGAAGGGTAGGTTGGCGGCAGCATGAAGGTCCTGCCGTTATTGTAATACATACACACTAAGATGCACCAGTCTGGTATGGATTAGCACTGTGAGTGGAACATCACAAATTCAGCCTTATGGGAGTGTTTCAAACTCTTCTAAGATTGTGTGTACCAGTCTTGTTTGAAAGGCGTATAGGAGAGTAGTACAAGCCAGGGTGCTGTCAGAAAGATACAGGACGCAAGTGTAGGATACACAATGGAAAATGTGGTTACTTTGTTATAAAGAAGCATTCTGTTCTGCCCCTAGTAATACAGGTAGAACTTCCAAAAGATGATAGCACTCATTACATACTCAGCAAACAAGTGCTGTACAAACTGTGTGCAATCTTCCATAACCCCAAGCAACCAATCAAATGCTTGTTTTCTTCTTCTCAACAGCACCAGAATGACATCTGATTGGTTGGCCTTCTCTTTCCAACAGTGCTTATCTATTTCCTGCAGTACAACGAGTCATCCATGATCTCGTGCTGTCAGTTTAATGGTACGTTGGTTCATGAATGTCAGCTAACACATTTGATGGAGAATGCAAATCGTGATTGAAATGAGGATTTATCTTTTCCCTATAATTAGAATCTCCGTTTAATATATGATTCAAAGAAATGCCTTCATGCACCTGCAGACCAGTGTATACCGGTCAGTCTACACTCCACCCATACACAAACACATGAGATCTTTATATATATTATGATCATGTGTCTTTACATGCTGTAACTCTTTAATATTCAAACTACACTCTGTCTTCTGCAATATATTTTATTCTTTGGTCTGTTATAAATACATTCTTTATCACAAGCCCCAGAGTAGCTACATTCTAGATGGGATGGTTCTATCTGCTTCATTTGAAGGACGTTTTGGCCCAGTATGCCATACCGTGCAGTGTGTTCAACTTTACAGTCAATAGAGTGCTTGGCTCTGGTAAGCTGGACATACAATCAGGCCCGGCGCTAGCGCAAGGCAAGTAAGGCGGGCGCCTTACGGCGCTGCAGGGATCCTCCACAATGAAGACTCTCCCCTGTCGGCTATTGTGTTTCGATAGCTGAAAAATGTGGATGGAGGAATATCCCCTGCCGTCTATTGTATTCTGACAGCTGAAAAGTGTAGATAGACAAATCTCCCCTGCCGACTTTTGTATTCTGGCACCCGCGGATGTGAGAGTAGCCGAAGAGTGGCTGCAGCTGATTGGCTGTCGTCACTGTTCGGCCAACAGTTTTCCACCCGGCTCCTTCAACAAAAGTCAATTAAATGGTCAACTTTTGTATAGCCAGTTGGTGCCAGTAAGGCCATCCATTCATCTGACATTCAGCAGGAAACTGACAAAATTTGATTCATATATGGCCACCTAATTTGGGGACTGAGTGTGGTATTTTATTAAGATGTCTATATCCTACAATCTAGCTGTCACGTGTTCACACAGGGCTTGGCGAACAAATTGCCTGGGAGCTAAGTGGCGTAAAAAATTTGGATTTGACATGGACTATGCTTGTGCCAGGGGTATGAGCTCATTTATAGTCGCACAAGTGGAGCAGAGCTCATCTGGTATTGCAAGGTGGACTCACTGAATCCTATGTGGCTAGTGCTAATTGGTGCACATCAGTTTAAAGCTCCATTTGAACTATCACATCTGCAGATGAATGTTACAGCAATGCTGGTTAATCTTCATTCTACCTAGAATGAAAAGAGCGTGAGGTGATTTGATTTTGTATAACTTGGACATGCCTTAAGGTAAAAGAAAACTTGTACTTAGAGAAAATGTGAACTGCCATTACCGAGTGACATCAAACTCTGTATACTTGTTCCAGGTCAGTTACTCGAAAAATATTAACGTCACTGGATCAACATGACAGCTAGGCAACTAGCAATTTCAGGCAGCATCATCAGCAGTGGCAGCCTCCATATAATCTCAGTGCAGGTTTCCTTTAAGGAGTCTGCAGTTCATTTAGCCAGCACAGTGAAATGCCTCACCACCTTGCATGCCAGAGATCCTGATGATGGCTACACGTTTTGAAGTCGGTTCCTGGGGTATTCTGGGCTAATTGATTTCCTACAGATCTTCAGACTATGAATGTAGCACAAAAGATGAGTGTAAAACTTCTAAAACCAACCTGCTACTGGACTTCCAACACCTTTATACCATAGCAGAATTCATCGTTTTTGTTGTGGTAATGGTAAAGTGACGTGAGGTCAGTCTTTTAGGTGGAAATATCAGAAGCGTCACAGTGACAGCTGGTTTATTGACCAGGATAGTCCAGGGCTGTTGTGTGCAGCCATAGCTCTTCTTATACTAAAGACGGGTATACACGGTATGAATTTCACCTGGCTCCTGAGGAACCAGCAGAAATCTGCACAGTGGGTGCTGCTCTTTCAACGAGAGACTTTTGCATGTCCATTGTTAAGTGAAACAATATTAGGAAATGCTTCTTCAAACCCAAGATCTAAGCTTAACTCTTTATGTAGTTGTGATGCCCTGGGACTTATTGAAGCACAATACCTGAATAGCTTTTTTCTGATATGTATTTTCACTTCACCATAAGCAGCAGATGTGGGTTAGGTCTATATTAGATAGACAAAGGCAAATCTATGCAATGGTTTCTCAGACGTCACTTGCATTGGTGGTTTCAAAGTCCCATCCCCGTTGATAATCAAGTCTATAATGACGTAACCTAGGGATATTCTATATTGAAACACCAGAATGTAATGTATTGATAGTGGGCTTACTCTAGGTATATCTTCTGTGGATATACATCAATAACAAAAAGCCCTGAGAGCTATATGGCATGGCATCCGGTTAGAATTTAGACTGCTGCAAGCGGATTTCTGATTGACTGCTACGGGTTACTCTGCTAGCACTGCTCAATCCATGATTATATCTTTCCCAATTCTGTTATTTAAGCATAGCACCTTGAACAGCTTGCCATCCACTAGCACCCTGTGCTGAAGTCTGCTCTGTTGGCCTAGTTTTTGCAAGAAGGTGTCATGGAGCATCCACTTTATCGTCAGTGGCTGAATTACCACAACATTGGCACATATGGCCTATCGGCAAGTGTGCCAGCCCCCAAACCCACTTTGCCAACTGTGGCAGTACTTGGTCTTGATGCACTGCACATGCTGTATGCCAAATATAAGAGCATTCTTCAAATAGACAAGAAGCAAGCAATGAAATCTGAAGTCCACTCACTCCTTGCTGCATAGTTAAAGTATTTTACAGCATCTGTATGCTTTTACGTTTTATCAAATGTCTCTTGGACCCATACACTAGATGGTAATGTGAATGGCTCTTCTATTTCATAGCCTGACCTAAAAACAACACATATATTGTAGCCTATCAGTCTTTAGATGTGGTGGCTGCATTCGTTTGCTGTTCTCAGGCTATTTATCCATTATTTTCACATGATCCTGCCACTAACACACTTCCTGTCCTAGAGTTGTCACCCTCTGCTGCTGTCTTGATTATGACTACAAACACCTCCCCCTCTCCTTATCTCTATTACATAGAAGACAGTTGGGAAGGCTTATACCATTGTTTGAAATATTAGTTCAGTGCACAGGAAACGACAAGGTTACAAAAATAATACAGCCACCAAATCTAAGTTCTGGTAAGCTGCAATAGATTACATTTTTGTTCTTGGGTTTAATGGAACAAGAACACCATCATGAACTGACAACTGGAATGTGTTCAACCCACCATTTGTCAGCCTCCATTCAATGCTGCTGTTACAGTTGACTGTTCAGTAGTTATAGGAAAGGTTCTATTATCCCTCTATGTATGTATAACTGGATCTCGATGAAACGCTTTGTGCAAAACATCTACAGAGTTTAGCACCAATAAGAGTCTCTTAATGCGGTGACTGCTGCACAAAATGACTTCTTAAAGGATCAGTAAAAAATAAAAAAAACAATTTTCAGTTATGTAAATGAGCATCTTGTAACATTCACAAACACATCTATAAAGATACTAGCTATTGGTAGACACAAGGACACTAAGCACTGAGGATATGGCTGTGATGTGAGGAAGAAGCCCTTTCTGCCTGTAACTTGTACAGTAACAAAAACATTAGTTATATAGTGTGGACAGCTAATGTTAATTACAGATGGGTACATTCACTGTGAAACATCATATATAGTGTGCCTGCTGTCTAAATTCCATGGCGTCAGCCATTCTGTGCACATCAATTCACTATATCTATGAACTAATGACACCACTGCGGCACCATTCAAGTGAATTGCTAAAGTATCATGCACTGGATTTGTTGAGTCCATAAATATATTTATGTATATCTATATATATTTCCCACAGTCCGCAGGCTGCAAGAGCTAGCTCCACTTTTAGGGTATCTTTTAACTTCACATATTGTACAATCAAAGTCATGCTTGAAATATAAATGAAGTATATACACTTCTCAAGGGCTGAATATACTAATTTATATAGTTCAGATCAAAACCTCCCTGAAAACAGAACACATTGACAGTATAAATATACATAAGACCCCTGCCAGTTAAACCTTTTCTGACCTGCTGCAAGTACCATAAGATAGGCAGTTGTGAATCCTATAAAATACCTTTTCACAGTAGATTAAGTGACCCATTGTACCTCATTATGCTACAATAACAAAATATCTTTCAAGCGATTGTCATCAAATACCATTTCACCCTGAGGCATACAAAAATACATATTACATTGCTGCATAGAAACCAGCTAGAAACTGTCCCCTTGATATCACCAATGCAGGAACGGATTCCCCCTAAAATCTAAGTTAGAGGGCAGTGCTGATTTGCCACCACAAGTCTGCTGCGAGCTTCCTCCGGCAGGCTACTCCCCTTATGACTTCATAAAAGATCAGGGGTAGTCAAACTTCGGCCCTCCAGCTGTTGTGGGGGCTACAAAACCCATGCGGCCGAGTCTGTGACAGCCACAGACATGACTTCCAAAAGCAGAGGCATGGTGGGATTTTCACTACAGCTGGAGGGTCAATCCTTGTAATAGATACAGCATTGGCGGCAAAGAGATCGCTGGGGGAACACTGTTGTGATTGATCTGCACAACACGGCTCCACTGGTAAAAACATGTGCAAGATTCTCTAAGTATTCTCTACAAAATGATTTGTTTTTGGTAGTGTTTTCCTTTAACAGTGAACCTAAGGGCAACCATACATATTGGGAAAGCATTTGTGTGAAAATGAACAAGTATGAATTCTGTAGAGGAATAAATTAATAAATCCAGATTGGTAAATGTAGTCACTTTGTAATCGATTGCCATTGTGAGAGTGGTTGTGTCACTGCAGCAATGATTGTTTATGAGATGCTATTAAATGCATGAATGAACTTGACAGTCATACAAACATTAATTTAAGGTCCAACAATTTTTAACAGGACAACCTTAAGGTGTAAGTAGACCCTCCATCTATTTTTTAGCTTGTTTGACATCAGGTATCATTGTATACACTTTTCTTAAGCAAATCCTTGTTTGTGAATCTGTTATAAAGTTTCTTACCTGGGGATCCTGCCAATAACATCACTTTCTTTTGTCAGTCTGCCATGAGCATTTCTTCAGTTAGCCATTGTTCTACCTATATGATAGACAGGCCTACGGCCAACTGAAGGAGCACGGGCAGACAACGCAGCAGTGGGTTAGCGTTGTCAGCCTGCAACAGGAAGTGCTGTTACTAGCAGGATCTTCAGGTGAGGAACCTTGCAACATTGAGGCATGATGTCAAGCATGCTGAAAAACGGATCTTGAGTTTACATACATTTTAATTTGTATATAGCCAGTAATGGAATGAATGGGGAAAGTCCTCTGTCCATCACACATGGATCAAAAATATCCAAAAATGCTGCATGCAGCTATATAAGAAGCTGATCACTACAGCTAACACTTGTGTGATAAATGAAGGGATATCTCTGATCATCATTCAGTTGTATGTAAAATTGTCTGTCTGACTTTGCCCTTAATCCCACAATGGTAGCTCACAGTATATCACCAGTAGTGAAATAGCAGCAGCCTGTGGAAGGAGTATACATAGCATTGTTCTAAAAGCAGCAGAGTGTTCAGTCATTGGTTTATAGAAACTATCTATGAACAATACATACAATTATTAGAGCCAGTTTTAAGATCTTCTCTGATGAAAATTCTATTTTCGATGCAATGGATACATTGCTGAAAAGTGTAACTTTTATCCAGCCAAATTAAGCCATGTCCATAGCCAATGCCCGGTCTAACAAAAACATCTCCAATTTGTTTTCATCTTTGCCCATAACTACATAGCATGTTCTTTTTTCTCCCTCTATATACAACTCTATATATAACAGGACTTTGGACAATAAAAATAATTAAGAACGTATTTATCATACAAGCATCCAAGTATCAAATATCTCAAGTGTTACAAAGGCGTGCACACTTTTACATATATATCTGTGAATATTATTAGATATCCAAGGTGGACATACTGCCTGTGTACTCTGTGCTGCCACATAGGGGCCCTGCAAGTGAATATGCCAAGAGAGGTGATCATTCAGCAAGTATAGGAATGCTCCTATGTGGTCCTCAGGGGGTCATAGGGAAGTAGAGGATGCACGATCCTGCTCCTTATGGGATCATCTAAAACTTATGTGAGTGTTCCACCCTAGTCTTCAGGTAATTATCAGGAACGTATGGGAGTGCTCCACCCTGGTCCTCAGATGATCATCATGGAAGCTTTGGGGTACTCCACCTTGGTCCTCAGAAGATTATCATGGAAGTATGGCAGTACTCCACCTTGGTCCTCAGATGATCATCAGGAAAGTTTGGGGGTGTTCCAATGGGGTCCTCAGGGTATCATCAGGGAAGTATAGGAGTGCTGCACACTGATCCTCAGATGATCATCAGGGAGGTTTAGGGGGTGCTCCACCTTGGTCCTCATATGATTATCAGGGAAGTATGGTAGTACTCCACTGGGGTCCTCAGGGAAGTATGGGATTGCTGCACCTCGGTCCTCAGTTGATAACTGAGGAAATATGGAAGAGCTCCACTGTGGTACTCAGGGGATCAATGGAGAAGTATGGGAGTGCCCTGCCCTGGTCCTCAGGGGATCAACAAAGAAATATGGAAGTGCTCTACCCTGGTCTACAGGGGCTCATTACAGGAGTATGGGCGCACCACACCTCCACTACTCCACTGATCAACCAATTGATTGGGTTTCCCCTACGAAGCACAATTCTCAGGTAACTTTAGCCATTTTCTGCCAGTTTTCTACTTACAGCTTTTAACAGCATTGTGAAATGTTTTAAAGCTCTGGTGGTAATTTGCCTGAATCCGTTTGGCTGACTTTGCAACTGAAAGGTGGTTGAAATTGCCTGAACATTAGTGTGTGTGGCCAGCATTATGCATTGTTGCTTTAACCAAAAAAACAAATCCTGATTTAAAGCAAAAAAAGAAAAGCAAATTGTTCTGACACGGTGGAAGTCTCAGTCAATTTCCACCGAATTTTCGTTGAATTGGTTTCTAGAAGCTAGTGTGGCTGAAATCTAATAGAAGACCACCAAACTTACACAATTGGTAACACTGCAGAAAATGCACTGTCAGGAACAAAGTGGTAAATAGTGGATGTCAGGGAGTTGGCATGGACTTCCTGGTACAATGTAAGCATTTAGTGAGCTTCTGTCAGGGAACCAGGGGTGTCACCTCTCCTTGGGGCCGCCGGAGCTGGTGTAGGGCACGGGGGCTCCTTCGGCCTGGCAGAATTCCTGGCGCATGCACGAGATGCGCGCCAGGCGAGCGTGTGCGTGGTAGACAGGCTGCGCGTGCACGGGGGCGTGGCCGTAGCGTCCCTGCGCCCATTAAGGCCGTCAGGTGTGGGCCTTGCTGGGAGAGGTTCCCAGCACACACATTTCGATTCCTCTCTTCCTGCCATTGGGTCCCCGACGGAAAAGCCTCCTGGTTGCCTCGGCGACCAGGGAGTGGCTTTGATGCCCCTGGCTATAAAACCTGGTCAGAGCCCTAGCTTGTTGCTGAGTTATTCCACCTCCATGGTGTGATCGCCTAGCCCCTTTGATTGTTCCTGCTGCCGCTTCCTGCCCCTCATCCAAACTTCCTGGTTATCGACCCCTTGGCCTGCCTATGGCTTCTGAACCTTAGCTGTCTGCCTTGACCCGGACTGGACTTGACTACCCCTTTGGATTTGCCCTCTTGTACCTCGCTCTTGGATCTTCCGGTCCGCTTCCTGCCAGTGGGTTCCTACCCCTGCTGTGAGTCCGCGGCACCGCCTGACAGCTCCACACAGGCATTTAAGTAGGGCAGCAGTTATGACACTCATGGCCTACCTCTAGTATTTCTTTGACAGGGTCCCCCTGCAGTCTCTGCCCAGCACACTTGTTATATGTACATGTGGTAGTCCTCTAAAAAAACACCTGTAAGTTACTAAATGACACTATTCATTGTTCCTAAAAGAACATTCACAAATGCATATGACAAAGTTTTAGGCTTTGCTAGAACTGAAGTTATTGTTTTCAGTGGAGGAAGTTTTTTTTCTATACATATATGTCAAAACAGTAATCCACAGAGTGCTGCGAGTCTCTCCTCCACTTGTGGGAGAGTACAGAAGACAAATTAAGCATGCAGTTTCAAATATCTACATTTCATGATGTAAAAACATTTGTGAATGTTACAAGATGACACTTCAAAGGGATCACTGAATTTAAACTGCAATAGTTAAATTGAGTTCCAGTGACTGGACCACTCCTGCTTTAACAGTAACATTCTAAAGACCTGGCGTGGTTCATCAATGATGGGAGGTAATCTGTGAGATGAAACCACACCACCCCCTGTAGCTGTACAGTGAAAAGCAGTAACATTTTATTCACTGCCCATTAACTCCCATTTAACAGGCAAGGATTATTCATTTCGTAGTCTCTGTCTGCTTTGGTGTGCAGGCTTTTAATTTCCAGTGCTTCCAAACTTTGATCCCCTGCTAGGTGAGCGAAGGGTTGTGTATGTGGTTTTTTTTTTGGGTGTGAGAGATAAAGGACGTGTTGGTTTGGGGGTGTGGCTCAGTCTATTCACATATTATGTATTATATTTATAGATAATATTTATATAAATATTTCCTTTATATACAGTCAGGAGGTATCTTTACTCTGGAATCATGAAGTCGTTGCAGTCAGCGAATGGTCGAGTTCGGTGCTGTCGCAGTCCGAGTCGTCGTAGAGAACAACATTCTGTAAACACAAAGAACATTTAAAAAAAATATTTCTAATGGACTAAGCAAACAGCTTTATGTGCGCAATAGGCCAATGTTAAAGAGGCAGGCTGTGGATTTTATTTTATTTATTCATTTATTTATTTGCAGTAGGAGTCCCATTATTTTTTTTTCTGTAGAAGCCCAGTTACAGTATATGGGAATTGTTTCATTTTTTAAGTTTGCAATTCCTTACAGCCAGTCTTCTGACCTGGAGAGTACCAACAGTCTGTATATGGTTCCATCCTGCAGCTGACTGCTGGCCAGAGAGAACAGAGATTTCTGTGGTGACTATAAGCCCACTCTGCTTAGTATATTACCAGATTTGTATTCAAAAAGGTGTCAATTTGCTACACTACGTCAGTAATCTGTTTCTGGATCCTCTTGGTAGTGCAGCTGCAAAGCATATTGATTGCTGACACAGAAATGACTGATTAACATGTCGATGTGTAATTTGCATTGTAATGCTCTCTGGGCAGCTTGTCTATATATAGTGCAATTTGTCTGTTTCTTTTTCATTCTAAGATCCCTTATATTCATTACAAAATGTGTTTCCAGAACCCCTGGCAAATGTAGCCTGTGAGCACCCATTCAGGCATCATATTTGTTTTACTTTTGTGATCAGAAGGCTATTGACCTCATGTACAGCAGTATCTGTCAGGAGGGTTAAAGGAGGCTGATACCAAGATGAAATCAGGCACTTACACCATTTCCAAATCCATGTTACAAAACTGATGTTTCTATATCTGCCAGGGGCTCAGTCCCTAGATCGGTCCACCATTTTTTTTTTCATCAGAGATGCTTTGTTGCTCACCTCTCCTGCCGTTTGTTCATTGCTGAGCTGTGACTTCACCTTTTGCACTACAGCTTCTTTTTCAGACAGGCCATCAGACTGGGTCAGAAGATCCAATGGAGGCTCTGAGCTTTGGGACGCAAGGTCTTCTGAGCGCTCATCTGGACGTTCATCTGTGTTGGTGCTGAGCACATCTGGGGTGACACTGTGAGAGAGGTCTGTAGTGTTCCCTTCTTCCCCATCTGATAGGTTTTCTGAACTTGGAGACTGATGCTGGGACATCCCAGCTTGCCACCTGTACAGGGCCATATCACAATCAATATGCTAAACTGAGGAGGACACTTCAGATTTCATAATTCATTCACAATTTCTCTGACAAAAAACAAAACTAGCAAAACACAGCAGAGTCTGTTTAAAGCAGAACTCCAGGCAAATCAAATCCTAACCCTTGCAGTGGGGCTACCATCACATTGCAAGGGTTAAGTGCTTGTTTTATTTTATAACTAAAATAAAAGGTATACTCACTGCAACTGTGATCTCGGCTGGCTCCTACACAGCTACCTCCTCCTGCGCTCTAGCAGGATGTCCCTCAGTGTCCTCAAGTTCTATACACAGTATAGTATGTGATGACTCACTTAGACTGCTGGAGTGGAGGAGAGCGAGGCTGAAGGGACCAGTCTAAGAGCAAGCCGGGATCGAGGTTTGAGTGACCATATCTTTGTTATTTTAACTCCTATTATTAACCATAAATGACCATGCCCACTTACCTTTGTTTCCTCTCCATCTCCAGCTCACTGTCCACTTCCCCTTCTTCCTCTTCAGAAGACACACCTCGCTTCTGACAGACAAATAAACAAATTACTTAGAAATACTTTTCCATGTTGCCTACAGGCATTAGCATGAGGCTAGAATATAGAAGTCTAAAACAAAAAAAGGCCAATCATATGTTCCTAATGATATGTGCACTAGAACTCCTCTAATGTTGGGCCCTAGATGATGTACACATGGTTAGTAATAGTACACATTGATGGTACCCATGTGTGGGAGAATAATTCAAAGGAAAGTAATCAACAGGATGATGGTGCATGTGATTTGAATATGCACTGCACATCCACCAGTCTCCTATTCTATAGGTTCTTGGAGGTGTTGTAAAAAAAGCTGCACACTCAGCTTCTATTTTGGAACCTACACTTTGAAATTTTACATTGAGACAGCTTCAAGACTCAACACTGATCCACCCAACTACTCCCATATCCCTGCAAACTCCCAACCACTCCTGTCCCCTTATTTAAGGTTCTGAGCAGTGCAACATTTCAACAGAAGGCCTCGTTTCATGAAATTGCAGTATCTCAGGTATACATACCTGACTTCTAGTTACAGCTGCTCTGTAGAGCATTGCTGCTGGTGTAAGATGTTGTCCGCCTCTAGCTGTTCTGCCCCCTGAGGCTCTTCCTGAGGTTGAGTCGGGGCTTGGTGGTCCAGGTAATGAACGAACTGGAGAACATTCTGCACTCTGGCTGCCTCTACGAGCCTCTGCTTCTAAAGGGGTACAAAGCAGATCGGGGCTGGAAGAAGATAAAGGGTGTGGGTCACGAGGAGGTGGCTGACTTTGTGGCGTTGGCTCAGGAGTCACTGCTGCCCTCAAGTTGACCATGTCTTTTGCTTTCCGGTAACGAGGCTTTCCCCGGCGACCACGTCCTGGAGACGGTGGCAGCTTCTGACAACCAGTTGGTGTGGAGGGGGACAAGACAGAGTCTTTAGAGACGTCAGATTTTAAAATATCCGGCCTGGAAAAAAAAGCAAAAGTTTGCTTCAATCCTGTACCTTATCACTAGTAAAAACATTTCTAATGCAAACTGAAAGAGGTATAAAATCTTACTGGTGATTCCATTAAAATTAGGTGCATGTTTCATCATAGTCTGCAGGATGCCAATCAGAAAATAGTGCAGCAAATCAATCAGATCCAACAGAGATTGTCCACATATACTGTACTAGGTTTAGATATGGTTTTGGTAGAACTGGAAAAACACTTGGACTATCCTTGCAAAACAGTAGAGTTAAGCTGACTTGCCCAAGCCACAATTGCCAGGGGAAAACAGTTACCTGACTATATGGGATATTTTGGGCTGCTATCTTATTGGTCTCACAGTTAAAGTGATAATAATGGCAGACATGATGTAAGACAAAAGCATATTCAAGAAATTCCTAACATTACCAAAGACAATCATCTATTCCAGTTATCAGGAGAGTCAGTATGGCCCTCCACAACCCCCACATGGCAGCACTCAGTGGATGAACAATCTATCATCATATCTGAGCACTGTCCATTTGGAGATGGGGGCATAACTAGTCCTGTCAAACAGTATTTTTAGAGGAGTTATGATTGGTGATATATAAAACAGTGGGATGCCTGCCTTGCTGTTGTTTGAAATGATTGGTGGACTAAATTTAAACTATAAAAATACGTTTTGGGCTTGTTTACACTGCTTGTGATACACCAGGAGCAGATTTGCATTGCTACCAATCAGCTTCTGTTTCATGTTCAAATCTCAACTGAGCAAACTGAAGAGAATGCGGATTGGTTGCTGATTGGGCAACTGCTCCTGATTCTCTCTGCTCCAGTTTTGACTGTTTTGACTGTCTTTAGCAATGTGGGCAGAAAACATGCTAATGCTAACACCCTCAAATATAGGATATTTTTGCATCTGCTGCATTGTGGCTTGTTAAAAAAAATCTGACGGAACGCCCATGTCTTAAAAGGAGAACAATGGGGTTAGGGCTTTTCCCCATAGTTCTCCTTAGGGTAACAGGAGGACACAAACTAGCGTCCTCCCGTCACCCTAAGCTCAGTGTACCGCAGTATACGCGGTATACTGAGACGCTGCAGCTGAAGCAGAACCCGACAATTGTGTCTGGATCTGGCCAGCTCCGTGAGTGACAGCTGGCTCTGCCTATCCAGAGGCAGAGCCAGCTGTACCCGCCCCCTCCCCCATCCGTTCCGCCAGTCAGCGCTGGAGGATCGGAGCGGGGGAATCCAGCCCCTCCCCGCCGCTATGTGTTCGCTGACTTCCCGACCTACTGAGCCGACCTGTGACAGTTTAATTGTCACAGGTCGGCTAGAACTATGAGGCGAGTCAAAAGCACTCACCTCATAGTTCTCCTTTAATGACTGCTGTTTATGTTTAACGAAACACATACATCTAATGTAGGTCCAATGGACTGAAATGGGTTCTATGTATATTCTACCTTTATGTATGATAATTTTCTGTCCAATGGACACCTAATATTGAGTGGAATAAAAAGTCGCAATGCTCAAAGTGTAACCACTTGCAATATTGTGAATCAAAAAAGTGCACAGCGCTAAATATTCATATACTGTGAATAAGTGTATAAAGTTCTAAATATGAATCAATGTATATATCCCATGATGAAAGTGCATTACAAATAAATCATCAGCAATAATTAGTAAATGATTGTCCCATCAATAATTCATGTACAATAAATACTATAAATATGCAATAAATAAATACTGAAAAACACTGAAAATAGATAAATATAGATGAATATAGTGGCCACAAAGCAGTCAGTCTGCCAATATGTATACAACGATCACACCTCACATCACTGATATATCTATAATACCTATAATATTGTAGATATAACATTCATATTGGGAGGCCGACTGCTTTCTGGATCGGGAAGGAGCGCTGGATAAGCCGGTTAAACAAGTGAATGTGGCTCAGCTTTAATATCACATCATGCCTTTTCTGACCCTCTATTTGTAGACGGTCAACTAATTCTGGTGAGTGCCGTGGAAAGAAGCCTTATTCGTCACGGGGGTAGTGTTACTTTTTACTCTTGGATTATTTGAGAACTTCTGAGCACTTTGTTTTTTTGGATTGCTTTCCACATTGGGATTTAATTGGAATTGTTTTAGACACTAGTCTATATGTGAAGCACATTATTACTGAACCACCATCACAAACTATTGATTGGACACTGTATTCATCTATATTTATCTATGTTCATTGTTGTGTAGTATTTATTGCATATTATAGTATTTATTAGGGATGTCCCGATACTAATACTAGTATCGGGACTGATACTGGGCATTTTCAGGAGTACTTGGCGTTTCATACGGTTTCCAATGATGCTGACCAATAATTATCTCGTCAACAAAAGGTATGATCTGGAAACTTATGGTGACTACTATCCAGCATTTAATTTTGCTTTCATTTTTTTGGGATGTCCCTTGTATTTTGTTGATGCATTTCAGTCCATCAATCACTTCAAATAACTGCAAGTAGATGGTTTCACAGTTTGGTGACCCCCATATATTATTACCCAATATGGTCTCAATCTTCCTTGGAACTCCAGTTGTTTATCTGTTTTTTTTTTATGACAAGAAACACATCACATGCAAGCATGACTTGTGGGATGACTGACCTCTTCCCATGTGGTGACAGTTTCTGGGGTACGTTCCTTTTCTTGATTAGTTTTTCCATAGTGCTTGATGGCCGAGGTTGCTGTCGCAGAATGGCTGGGTGTTTTTTCTCCAGGACCTGTTCTCTCCTGTAAATAACATTTTTTTTACTACGCATTCAACGATCACCATATACTTCAAGATGGGCTGATACCTACATCCGAAAAAATCCTAGATCTAAAATCACTTCAATAGGGGCCAGTCCTGCTGGACTTTAATGATACATAAAATCAATTTTTGTATTAATAAGAATAATATATTCAAATTATACAATATATAGTGAAAGCTGGGCCATGTTTGGATACAACATTTTGTATAATGTGAATACAGTAAACTGTTATCCGGTATTCAGCTAACCGGAAATCCTATCTAACCGGCAAAAAATAATTCTTGTGTACTCACTATTCTGCCGATCTGCCACCTTCTAGGAGAGAGAGAGAGGGCTTTGGAGCATGGAAAGGCACAGGAATGGGCTGAAAAGTGCTGGATTGTCCAGGGAATGAGTGTCTGAACAATCACCGATCGATCGCTTGTGAAACTGTGGTGTTATCCTGTGAACAAGCGCCACCTAGTGATCACTAGGTGACCACCTAGTAAACACTGCAATTGGTATTGCTAATGGTTTAGAGTACAATATACTAGTATGGTATGCTATGGGGTATAGCATTAGTTAAACCCATTTTTAATAGTAACTCTCAAGCAACCAGAAACTACAATTATTTAGAATCTACAATCCCCGTGGATGCCGGATAACAGGGAGTTTACTGTATATTGTTTTTATTAATAAAAAATTGATTTTATCTAAACTTAACCTTATTATTATGGTACCATTAAAGTCTGGCTTGTCTGGTCCCTTTTAAAGCGATTTAGATTTTACTAGACACACAGCACAAGGTACTCCACTTACTATACTCCAGTAGAGAATACCCTGTTTAGCATTACAGAATAATTTGACACTTAATACATATAATAATGATAACAATTAAAAAAGGCAGCTATGCGATTAACACGGCAGACTTAGTGGTCAAAGGATGACTTACTCCTTTTGGGAGAGAACTTTCTTATATGCCCAGGTATGTAATCGTTCTGAATCCCCTTGTATTTCTACTATGCAAAGCAAGTTTTAATTTAGAATTGAATATCAGGATCTGTTACAATGGGTTGTTGTGTGCATGGCCAAATCATACTGCCTCAGCTTCAGACACTATGACACAGAATTATTATCTACAGAAGACAAAATCACATTGCAGGTCAACAGGACACCAAGATTCAAAGGGAAATACTACCTAAAATCAATAAAGCTGTAGGCCAAGACATCGCTGCGTCTAATAAAGTGAAACATTTGGGATGTCCAACAGACACCCTTTCATCAAGCAAAATTATAAAGTAAAATATTATGGAAAATTGTTGACAAATACTTACCGTAATTTTAATTTCCTCGCTCATCCTCATGTCAGCATACTGCAGGTCAACTCCGCCCCTATGACCCTTCAGGACCACCTCTAACCTAGCTAATAAAAGAGAAGGACGGACAAAGCCCAGTGTTCCATAAACAAGTCGCGGAAGGCCATACGGGAGGGAATCCTATGCCGACATGAGGATGAGCCAGGAAATGAAAATTACGGTAAGTATTTGTCAACAATTTTCATATTCCTGGCTTGCCTCATGTCAGCATACTGTGGGATGTAACAAGCTACTGAAAAAGGAAGGGTACATACAAAGAAAAAATTACAACCCAAGGATGATGCAAAGAAACTTTAATTAGTCAAAGCAGCTGACACAACCGATGAACCAAAACGGGCCCTGCGTGCCGGAGCCACATCCACTTTGTAATGCTTCACAAAGGTATTTTGCGAACTTCATCTGGCTGTCTTACAAATGTTCTCTATCGAAAGCTTGGCATGCGAGGCCCACGAAGATCCCCTAGTCGAATGCATACTCACCGAAGCCGGAGGAGCAAGCCCTTGCCTAGTATATGACATCTTAATGACTGTTTGAATCCAGTAAGACACGATTCTAGGAGTAGTGGACCTCCTGGTAAAACGAAAAGTCTCTCTGTTCTCCTGAAGCTACTGGTCCTGCTAATATAGAGAGAAAACAGCTGCACCATATCCAGAGGCGCACACAGATTCTGATCAGGTGCTGCCATTTCTGTGGAAAAAGCCGGAAGGTTTGTTTCACAATCAGCATGAAAACTTGATGCCACATTGGGGCGAAACTCAGGCAAACGATTACTTTAGCCAGAAGTATGATGCAAAAAAGTTATTTAAATGAGAATGCACACAACTCTAAAACTCTTCTGGCCGAGGTAATTGCTGTGAGAAACACGATCTTCCCTGTCAAGTACCATAGGGAACAGTCCCGAGAAGGACTAAAAGGAGGGTTCATTAATGCTTTTAAAACTAAATCCAGATCCCAGGAAGGAAAAAACGCCTTTTGAGGCGGTTGGAGTCTCACCACCGCCCTCATAAGCCACTTCATGAGAGCGTCTTCGGCTCATCTAATTCCAGACAAACAGGATAAATCGGAAATTTGTACCTTCAGCGAGTTATACGCCATCCTTTTGTCTAAGGTGGACTGAAGGAAATCCAGACCATTGGATAACGACGGAGCACCAGCCGAGAAGTTCCTCTCTTAAGCGAAGGAGAGAAATCTATCCCAGATTAGCACATAAGTAACGCTGGTAGACAGCTTCCTAGAACGCATTAATGTATCCACCACCTGTTTTGTTAAACCTTGGTTTCTCAATCTGGTCGATTCAGCAACCAAGCGGAGCCTTTTTGGATTTGGATGTTGACATCTGCCTTGGAGGTGTAAGTCTCTCCTGAGGGGGAAGAAAAAATGGTGGAGCCGAGGTCATTAAGAGTCAAGAGGGGAAACCCCTCAGGCCAAAATGGTAGAACTATTATCACTTGAGTGACGTCTTCTTTGATTTTCTGAAGAACTTTGAGTGTCAGAGGAATCGGGGGGAAAATGTATGCAAGAGGAAAGCTCCACTTCACTGAAAAGGCATCTTGGGCTACCACTTGACGACACTTGTATCTCAAGAGGAACTTCAGAAATGTCCTATTCTCTGGGATCCCCATAAGATCTATGACTGAGGTGCCCCATCTGGTTCAAATCGGGTATAAATACCGCATGTTCAGACCCCAATCGTTGTTGTCCAGGAAATTTCTGCTGAGACGATCCACTAGAGCCTTGGATCTCAACTGGTTGGTCGTAACCCAAAAGTGGGTCACAAACCCATATTCAGTGGGTCACTGCATTCCTTCCACTTTTCTAAAGGCTTCTCAGTCTCCCCCTAGCGCAGCACTGTCAGTTCTCACGCCAAACAGAAATTCAAAATATGCTGCCCGGTGTCGAGTGTCAGCTTGAGGAGGGGTGGGATGGGGCTATGGCCGCAAGAGAGCTCCATCCATACGTGCATTGCTTAGAGCTCCCTCACGTGTCCTGTTAAGGTGCCTGGACCGGAGTGACGTCACACCTCTACAGGGCACGCAAGGGAGTTGTACAAGGAGCTCCATCACAGCACTGCAGGCCACACTGGACCCCAGGTTGAGGATCCACTCCAGTTCTCGTAAGATAGAGAGACTGAGTGGATCTTAAAAAAAGAAAAAAAAGATTAAAATTGTTTTTGGAGTGTGTATGAGAATGTCTGAGTGTGTGAGATTGTGTCTGTGGTTGTGTGTAACTGTTAGTGTTCACACTAGTCCCGTGCGATTAACGCACTGTACCACTCAATTGCACCTACCGTGCATTCTGATGTGGGAGGGGTGTTGCATTGCCATTCATTTGAATGGCACCCCAAACGCATCTCCCACCCACAGTTCGATCGCCCTCACCGGAATGTGCGGTACCGCAATGCCGTGCTTTCCATTGCAGTGTTGGGAGATTTTCTCCATCCACTCACTCCATCCCAGGAGAGGCTGAACCCGGGTGGGAGAATGGTATGGAGGGAAAACAAACGACTAGAATGAAGCGAGGACGAAAAAAAGTACACTGGGGTTTGTCTGTCCTTCTCTCTTATTAGCTAGGTTAGAGGTGGTTCTGAATGGTCAAAGGGTCGGAGTTGACCCGCACTATGCTGGCATGAGGTGAGCCAGAAAAATTATGTTTCCAAAGAAAGCTCCACATTTTTTTACCCACCTGAGAAGCTCCTTCTCTTTCAGCTCCAGCTGAAGCATGAGAGAATTCAGTTCCACATACAGTGTGTTCGCCCTCTGTAACTTGCGTTCATAGTGTTCTCGAATATCCAGAGCATGGCTAGAAACAAAGGATAAACATCATCTACATTAAGGTACATATAACTGTAAAGTATATCTAAAGCCAAAAATATTTTATTTATTTTGTGTAGGCTAAGGAATGGTTATAACCCTAGTCAATTTTTGGTTTTCTTTTGCCAATTTTGTTCAGCGGGCAGCGTTTTTTTCTATTTTGACGAGTCGGCACCTGACATTGGATCCTTTTTTTGGGGGTGGTTCAATTTTTTTTTTCTTATTAAAGAATTGTTCAATTAAAAGTATTTTTTACAAAAGTCTGCTGTGTTTATTTACTTTTTTCTTTAACCTTTTAGTGAATGAGTAGGGGTACAAGGGGGGTGGACGGCATCTGGGTTTTCCCTTTATTAAAGGGGGTAACCACGATGTAAATAAGCCCCACTGCCCACAGACCCCCACAAACAACCACCGGGCCAGGGTTGTGGGGAAGAGGCCCTTGTCCCCCCTGGAAAAGCACCCTCGCTCATCCCCCCCCCCCCTTTCCTGCCCTGCCAGGCCAGTGCCTGGATTAAGGGTCTGGTTGGGATTTTTTTTTTCATTTTTGGGTGGTGGGGTTCCCCCTTAAAATACATATGACTTTTGGTGCAAACCCCACGCATTTTTTTTTAAACTCGGGGGTCCCTCCTAACATTCCTACCAGACCCATCGGCTGAACTGGAGGGTGCCGAAATCAGCTGTACACGGCTGACGTGAACAGCCGAACAGGGTTCGGCTCCCTTCAATTTGGCTCAGTTATCTACTCGGCTGCCTTTGGCAGCTTAGTGAATAAACCCCATAGATGCAGAGATTTTATGGCTGGAGTCCCTGGGAGATGAAAGAATATGGTGGGTGATCCAACCAAGCACCGTATATCACAACTGACATATCAGTTTTAAGTGCACTGACTCTTTGAATGGGAAAAGCTACCAAACACTTTCTATTTGCATTTTTAGCATGTGTGGAAAAAAGAAAGATTTGGTTAGTCAGTAAAAGCATGAAATGATTAAGCTCTGAGTGAACGGTGTGAGAGGAAAAGAGTGCAGGGGGGTTGTGTGTGGACTCTTAGCTCAACCATGTCGATTGCAGGATTGTATTCTGGTGTTTTTTCGTTTGAATGGTGTGGTCTTTGAGGATGGGCAGGGCTGCCATCAGGGGGGGTACGGCCGATACTCATGTAAGGGGCACACGCAGCCTGGGGGGCCCGCCCGGGACCCTTACACGAGTATCGGCCGAGAGTGAAAGGCGAGGAGGCGGCCAGGCCCCACAGCGCCGGAGGAGGCCTGGCTCTAGCAGTGCAGGGCCCCAGCATTGGCGATCCAGCGGCTTCGAGACAGGCTGGGGCCCCATCAGCACCGCTGCTCGTCTGATGTGGGCCCGGACGGAAGTGACATTACTTTCAGTCCGGCAGCAGAGGAGGCCAGTTGTACGGGCACCAGGAGCAGGTAAGAGGAGCTGGGAGGGAGGGGGATGAAGCCCTGACCAGCCCACCTGAGACCCCAATTAGGACAGCTCACCCCTATTTAGGAGGCCTGGAACAGAGCTACTGGTTGTACACTCCTTGTCCAAAACAAAAGTCACCACCTGGATTTAGCTAAGCAAATAGGTCAGAGCCTTCCATTGCAAACGAGGTCAGCTGCCTACCTGAATATACTGATTCACCAGTTTTTTCTATCAATAGATTTTTTCTTCACATTTTTCTTCACATTGGGCCAAGATGACAATGCGAGGACTCATCAGGCTCACACAAGAATGATTCAGGGAGCATGAGACATCATTTTCACACATGGATTGGCCACCACAGAATCCAGACCTTAACCCCATTGATAATCTTTGGGATGTGCTGGAGAAGACTTTACACAGTGGTCCAACTCTCCCATCATCACTACAAGATCTTGGTGAAAAATTAAAGTAACTCTGAATGGAAATAAATGTTGTGACATTGCAATTTGCAATATATTTAAAGGGTTGCTATAGGCAGGCCCGGCGCAAAAATGCAACTTTGCCTGTCTAGGCAAAAATCCTAGCACCGGCCCTGGCTATTGGCACTTGCAAGGAGATCCTTCCATCCAGTACTTTATTTGCAAAAAGGCATAACAGCAACAAACCAATGCGAGTGCCGATTTTTTACCTATTGTTCAGTGAAGGCTCCGGAGGAAGCTTTAGCAGGCACCGAGGCAGAAGCGGCATTGGAGACAAGGGGGTAGAGCTGCTCCATGTTTCTAAATTGCTACAGGCAACATTCTATCATCAGCACAGTTTTAATATATCATGGCCTATGTACACCATGTTTCCTAGACATTTTCCTCTCAAAGACCCAGGAGGCCATGATTTCATACATCAAGAACAAATGACTGAATCTGACTTGTCAGGTTACGTTTCTTTTCCATTTCTCATGGAACAAAAAACATGATATGATGAGGGAAACTGTTGAGAAATAAAGATTTATCCTTGTCAAGTAAGAAGTAATTAGCTGCCTTACATTCTTTTACAGAAACGTACCTGAGTTCCTCACGGCGACGTGTTATCAATTCCTCTTCCAGACGCTGTAAACATGTCCCCTCTGACTTAATTTTCTCAAAATGTAGTCGCACTTCATCCCGCCATTCTACCTATAAACCAAAAAGTATGAGATTAGTGCTGATAGTAAACACATATTGCATCCTGTGTACATGTAAACTTTAGAAATATACAAGCCTAATAATAAACAGCAGATGTTTGCCATATTTTGCCAAGTTTCTGGTGTCTGGCATTAATGTGCTACCTTGGGTGTCAATACAGAAGGAGCAAAGGGTACAATGCTCCATGTTTACCCACTGTACATCTGTACAAGGGCTATCTGGGACTTAGGTGCCCATTTGGGTCAGGTGGGTGCTAGAACCCCTCCCAATGTCACAAAGAACTGGGCAGGGCTCACCTCCATCTCCCTGTCAATCAATACACAGCACATATTTAGTGTTTGTACTTATCGTGTAGTTCAATGGGAGCTAGAAATTGGTCTTGCACAGGGGCACTGTCCTGAATCTGCGAGGGTAGAGGACCCAGCTATGGCTGCTGTTCCCCCTTACACACAGCTATGCAATCAGATTGCATAGTGTACAGAGCACAGCAGCATTTGTCTTTTAACTACTATTCCTTTTGTAAGTTTTCATGTGCCACCAGTGCCTCTACAAGCCAGGTGTACACAGGTTCCTAAACATACTGATGGTCATCCTATCCAAGGCTTTACAATCTCCTCCAATGGTGTCACCCAAGTGCGGGCCGCACCCCTCGCATCCCCCTTGTGACGCCACTGCCTGGACACATGTTTGAGAGTGTTGTAATGCATGGGTTAAAATTCAACAGTTTAAATGGCCCCTAAAGTGACAGCACTCTAAGTTCTGTGGAGCTGAATGGTGGTTCAAATAAGCTGCTGGATGCTGGCTGAAAGCTTTCCAAATTCTTAGTAGAGGCTTGCTATGGACATTGATCATATAAAAGCCAAACCCCAAATGTTCAAGGTCTAGAGGTAGTTACAGCACTAACATCAAGATCCTAGAGTACTAGGGGTTTTTGTATGAGTTATGACAGTGACCCAGTTTAAATTCTGCATCAGAGACCATAACTCTGCCTCCTCTACTAGACTATCTTTCAGGCTATTTCCAGTTACACAATTTATAGGCTCAATTCACTAACCTACAATGCATATGCTACTAAAGTGACTCTGTTGTGACATTAAAAAAATAGAGATAAACATCCCCATTAATGAAACCAAAGTTTTTTATTAATAGGGGGATATGTATATAATTATAATGCAATGGTCAATCAGAACACTGCGCCTTGGTACAGCCACTTGGATGTTACCCATAAATACACCATATTTATAGATAAGAAACTTTGGTTTCACTTAAAGGAGAACTATGGGGTCAGTGTTTTTCCCCATAGTTCTCCTTAGGGTAACGGAAGGACACAAACTAGCGTCCTCCCGTTACCCTAAGGAGAACTATGGGGTCAGTGTTTTTCCCCATAGTTCTCCTTAGGGTAACGGAAGGACACAAACTAGCGTCCTCCCGTTACCCTAAGGAGAACTATGGGGTCAGTGTTTTTCCCCATAGTTCTCCTTAGGGTAACGGAAGGACACAAACTAGCGTCCTCCCGTTACCCTAAGGAGAACTATGGGGTCAGTGTTTTTCCCCATAGTTCTCCTTAGGGTAACGGAAGGACACAAACTAGCGTCCTCCCGTTACCCTAAGGAGAACTATGGGGAAAAACACTGACCCCATAGTTCTCCTTTAAGGTGGTGTTCATCTCTGTTTATATATTACCTGTACAATGGATTGAAAATAGTGTGGGATAGGATTTGTTGGCATCCTATCCCAGACAGTTTTCCGTTCATTATCAGAAATACATTTTTTTGTTGTTGCTTATAAATACGGTGCTATATGAATAGGTAGTTATGGGGGTCCCGAAGACCGGGGGGCTGTTATTGGGAATATGTACCTGGTTACATGCTTTTAATAGACGGTTGCTAATAAAGTGACATAGCAAATGGGGGGGCGGGGATTTAGGGTGAGCATTTCTGTGCTCAATTCTATTGCAGTCCTTAAATAGTATTTGATTTAATGGAAGGAAACTGTGGACTCCACACTTAGAGGTTTTGTAGGCCATACATCTA
Organism: Nanorana parkeri; assembly: GCF_000935625.1. Classification (NCBI taxonomy): domain Eukaryota; kingdom Metazoa; phylum Chordata; class Amphibia; order Anura; family Dicroglossidae; genus Nanorana; species Nanorana parkeri. The sequence goes on from NW_017306496.1 coordinate 1,023,481, forward strand.
TTTAGGCCCTTAAGGAATGTACAATCACTTACCTGTGACTGAAAGTAGGTTTCCTGTGCGGTGGATAGGACATCAGCAGAGGCGATATCTAAATGTAGTAAAATTTGCCGGAAAGAGGGACGGTTTCTTGGCTTACTGTTCCTGTTTAAGATAGAAGAGACTAAATTGAGACCAGACTAATATATTATAAACTTAAGATAAAAAAATAAGAGTATGATTTGTTGCCAAGAACAACAAAAACAGTTCTTCTTTCATAGCTTATAAAATAATATCTTATGATAAATGTGTGGGCATTACTAAGCTTTTTGTGTGATTTATAGGGCCCTTCAACCCAAAACTGATCTTTCCCTTTTATGGTTGATGGCACAGATTTAAACCACCAGACCGTTTACAGATATCGGAGCTTAAGCTCCTGGGTCTGCATACCTGCTGTGGCCATTATGATGGGTTCCCATTCTCCCTGAAGGATTTAAAAAATATAGTTTATATTATGGAGAATACAATGAGAGGAGAAGGGACATGCAAGGTGGGTGGGAAGACCAAAGAGTTCCGGGTGGACAGGACTGGAGTTAATCATTATGCTTTTGGAGTATACATACGGTATAAGAAGCCAGGAACTGATTCAGCTTACCAGTCTCCACATATAATTCAAATATGACTTTTTTGTAGATTCACCTAAGATGTATCATAAATACACAATACTGCAATAGGATAGGCTGTAAAAGGCTATCCTATGCTATGTGTATATCTGGCCAAAAACACTTATGAATGTAATCTTGGTTACAAGTCTTAAAATAGAAAGCATTTCACATGTCTCATTTCTATCCCAAATGTAAAAGGGGTTTATTTGTCATTTCATGACAGTGGACGGAGCACTGCAGATCCTTCTTTTTGCACCCCCTAGGTCATCTGTGTCTCCAGAACCCCAGGTTTACAAACTCATATTAAATGTATATTTAGTCTACATATTAGTGGTTCTGAACGCACCGTTGGCCCAAGGGTAAAAAGAAAAGATTTGTATGGCTCCACCTGCTATTTAAGATGAGCAATAAACATATAATAACTAACTAAACCTTTAGAAAAAGTGGGTTTGCTTATATACTTTGCACTATTTTAGTCCCCCCAAGCACACAGTGACCATTTTTTCCTGCAAGTCCATTTAAAGAATGAGGGACCCTTATTATAGGAGAATTTCCCACTGTCCCATACTGACCAGCACTGTCCCAAGAGGAGCTTGAATCCATCGGGGCAGCTTGATGGTACGGGAAGATGGAGGCTGTTGCTACCCACACCCCATATGATAGCTGAGGAATCCACATCTTTATAGGGAATCTCTCCTGTCAGAAGCTCCCACAGGACAACTCCAAATGACCTGATCAAAAAGAGAAATTAAATACAAATGACACCATGCCTAGTATGTGAACATCATTTAAACACATGCATTTTTCTGTTACTACATAAAAAACTGTAAACAGTAAGAAACACATTTTAAGTTTGGCACTCTGTCTTGCAATATAATTAGAAAAAAATGTCAATTTCTGCTTAGAAGTACAGCAATGCATCATTAAATAAGTCATCACGCTTAACTTATAATTAGAAAGAATTTGACTGCCTGCGTTTACTTTTCTCACACTTCCCATGTGTAACGGCATCCTCAGCATCTCTGGACATGCAGTATCTCAAGCTATAAAATTGGCCTACATGTGCAAATTTCCAGGGACCAATTTACTCCATTGACTTGATAAAGCCCCACCTACATTTTGAAAATAAACAACCTCGGTATGAGGATTTGATCTTCCTATTGCATATCGACAAAATCCCAGCAAACAGAAAGAAATGCAAGCAAAGAGCAGAAGATCCAAATCTAAAGAGGATAGCTGGCCATGTACCTATGATCCGATTACATTAAAGCATTTATGTCAGCCACGCTGCAGTAACCAACAGCTGCTACATCGGAACATTCATATTTATGTCCAGGCAGTTTGGAGGAGGGAAGACAATGGAAGCATAGGCTGGCTGCACTTGACACTGTTCACCTAGGTGTGTGAGGCAGTGTATGAGTGGCGATAAGTGCAAAAATTATTGGATTACATTTGTCAACTGGTCTGATCGATTTTGTCCCCACAGGAGCAGCAGGCAGAGTGTTTTGCTGCCATAGATCTGACATTATACCTGTTATCTCATGTTAATGGCAAGTAGACCCCCCCCGCCAAAAAAAATCATTGCATTACCACCGATATGTTCACATTGTACATTAAGAAGAGAATGGTAAAATAAATGATTGTCTATGATATCACCAGGAATAGAGGTTACAGAGAAAATCCTTGTGGAACTGTGAGTCTCTTACTGTGACACATTAGTCATTAGGACAACAAATACACACTCAGACTTGTGGAAGGTCAAGAAGACAGATCCCAAAAGGGACCAGTGAAGATGCAGCTGGTATATGGAGTCATTATTATTACTGGACTGGGCTTTTACCCATAAGCCCTCACTTGATACAGGATTGGCAGTGGTGGTAATGTCTTAAACTGGTTTCTTTTGCAGAGACAAAAGGTTTAAAAAAAGAAATATGGATTTATTTTACATCTCTACATTTTTACATAATTAATATATTATTGTATTAACATTTTATCATATAGGACAGGACATCATATAGGTCTGGACATCCTTAGGATCTTTACTGGTGGGACGAGTGTCCTTCAATGAACGCAGAGAAAAGGATTTTACAGCAAATACAAAAAATCCTATTTTTATACTACTATTAAAACACCCAAAATGCTCTGGCATAGCATAATAAGCAAGGTCAAAATGTATCTGCATGCACCTTATACTCACAACTTAAAATCATCCTAGAGCCCTTAAATCGTGTTAACCATAAGCTTTGATATGGTGTGGAGGTATCTTCTCAATCTGTTTGCATGCTATGGAACAACATAGTATCCTGAGGCCAATGTATTTCTGATGATGAACTAAAATTATGTGGTGGTCATGTTGTTTTAGTGAATACATTTTGACCTCACTTACTATACTATGCCAGTGCACTCTGGTGTTCTTGTATTTTAGTTGAGACCTTCCCAGTGAACTGTATGAGTTGCCGAGCATTCACAAGTTGGGAGTCAATCTGATCGACTGCAAGAGCCAATTGTTTACTTGTTTTTCATGGCCTCAAGCGCCATGTAAAAAGATTTGAAATACGAATATCTTTTTACCTTCATTTTTTCTTCCTGATCACCGCTTCTTACTCACACCCAGGGCTGTAGCTACCATGGGGCGAGTGAGGTACTTGCCTCAGGCGCAGCTGAGAGGAGGCATAGCCAGGGCCGGCCTGGCTGCGCCCCCATTGCCATGGTGAGCACAGGGTGCCATTGGCAACAGGGGCGCCAGGAGGCCAGCACAGCCACGGCTCGGCAGGGAGAAGAGGAGTGGCACAGGCTCCAGCTTCTCCTCGGATCCCCGCTGCTCTCCCCCGCCTGAATGGGCAGAGGACTCTGTGTCCTCAATCTTTGTTTCTATTTCAAAAGGGAAATGTCAGTGGTCTGTCTAGATCCCTGATATTTCCCCGAAGCACCCCAACAGTAAAAAAAAAATACAGAAAATAAAAATAAAACATAAATTACAAAAAAAAAAAAAAAAAACCCCCCCCCCCAGACATGTGCAAAGACTAAAAATTTGCTTTGGACGGAATGAACGGAAACTAAAAATGTTTTCATTAGTTTTCTCAAACTAAACAAATTGATATACTATCTTGGATTTGATCACCAGCGCATTCTGTGTGCGCGGCGTTGGGTGACATAACACGTCTGTTGGGGGGCACACTTTTCTGTTCTTGCCTCGGGCACAAAAGCAGCTAGATACAGCTCTGCTCACACCTTTATGACTTCTGTCCTGTGGCTCCCTTTCTTTGGATATCCCAGCAGGTAATCACTAGTCCATTAAGTCTTAAGCCCAAAGGGCCTCAAATTTTGCTTAAAAAGATTACAACTGGTAACGCAATTTCAGTTTATTCAATAAAGTGCAAACAGCATTGCTAATGTGCAAACTGCTGCATTCTATGGCAGCTAATCAGGTGTCCATTTACCGTGGTCAGATCAGCAAACACACTTTCTGCTGGGTGGCTATAGATTACTGCACTTTACACGTCCTAACTGCTCTCTACATTCTTATCGTATAAGCCGGATTCCATTCTGTCAACGCAGCTGAAGCAAAACAGAGGTTACTGTAGATTAGTGGTAATAAAATGTTGTTTTCATGTTGTTGAAATATAATTTGAATATTTTACTTTTATTAAGATAATCTTTCATCTCATACATATTATGTTAATATAGTGCAGATCTGAACAGCTGCACCTTGACTTCAGTAATTACAGAAGGATAATAACATTAATGATTATGGTGCAGTGTCTTCAACCATCCACTAGGTGGTGCTAGGTGATCTGCACTGCAGTGCATCCTTCCTATTCTACAGACAGAAAAATATGGGTACCAATGATTTAAACACAATTCATATGGAATCTACTTTATGTTCTACCAGACATTCAGCATGCTGGAGGATTGTTTTGGAAAGTAAGATGTCATATACCCTTCAGTAAAATATTTAAGGCAGAACTCATGGACATCAGAGGCATTAATAAATAATTCTCATCTTAAAAGGCATCTGTGAGGACAGAAATATGGAGGCTGAGAGTGAAAGGCTGCCATCCGATTCCTACTTAGTAAGCCCCTGACCCCACACAAGCATGCAGAACAGAAGTATAGACTTTTCAGACTTTACTGGCTGCATGCTTGTTCAGTGATTCACTACTAGGTAATTAATCCAGAATCAGTTTTATAACCTGGACTCTAGATTTAAACAAAGCAAATCAGTAATGGCAGCTTCCACATTTCTCTCTTCACAGATTACTTTCAATTGCAGTAACTATAGCAATCAACCAGAATATATCTATTGATCTGACTTTAGCAGAGTTCTGATTGGTTGCTATATATCATTGTGCTTAAAAATAGGAACTCTATTGAATAGGGCCATTGGCGTGCTTCAAGCAGTTATTATGATATTAGTAAGTTGACAGGCTAAATGCTGGTGAATATAAAAAACAAGTCTTCCTGAAATATATACAATTGAGATTATATATAGATATATTCCACATATACAGTATATATACATATTGTAACAAGGACACTCCACTGTAGTCCAGGTAAGTCAAGGAAACACAGTTTATTGAAAATAGCTTGAAACAGCAACATAAGACAGTCCTTGTTATGGCTCTGTAGCTTTCCTCAGCTACAAGACACTCACGCTGCTCACCCCTCGTGAGCCCTCACTCTGCTCTCTTAGCAGACTGTACCGCAGGTCCTCGGGTCACCGACCTTCCTGACCTCTCCCAGCCACCCCTGGCTGTTCCGTGTGCGTCAAGCATGCACACGAGGTGGTCTGTGTCCGTGTGCTCCCTGCACGCACACAACTCCAACACTCCCCAGGGTGGAGCTCTCCTGACTCACAGGTGGGGCCCTGAACGCATCCCAGCACACTCTTCATGAAGGATGTACACAGGTGCACAATCAGGTGCTGGTCACTACCAAAGCATGGACCCAGGAATGGAGATTTCATCCCACCCAGAGCTCTAAGAAATCTCCTGGCTCCAGGATCCCAACTATGATCCAGACAACCTGGAAATAACTGAAAAGGCAGTTCTCTCCTGGTACACGTACTGTCTTCCTGGAGCCACTCAGCCCCTCTGGCTGAGAACCCTGGGTGACTTTGAGGCCACCTAACACCGTGGTATTGGCTTACATTGCCACAATATATATCTGAAACTCTGTGCAGCCAATCTTATGATTTAAGCACCACTGCCAGGCAGCTCTATCCTGGACCTCCATGCAGACTTCACTGCATTTGCCCAATACGGCCTGGTCCAAGACGCGCCACTGCCTATGCAAGGCATATACAGGTGAAACTCAAATAATTAGAATATCGTGCAAAGTTCATTTATTTCACTAATGCAACTTAAAAGGTGAAACTAATATATGAGATAGACTCATTACATGCAAAGCAAGATAATTCAAGCCGAGATTTGTCATAATTGTGATGATTATGGCTTACAGCTCCTGAAAACCCCAAGAACCCCAAATCCACAACCTCAAAAAAGTAGATTATTACATGCAATCAATAAAACAAGGATTGTACATGGAACAATATCGGACCTCTGAAAAGTACAAGCATGCATATGTACTCAGTACTTGGTTTGGGCCCCTTTTGCCGCACTTACTGCAATTACTTTTGCACGATATTCTAATTATTCGAGTTTCACCTGTACATATCAGCAGGACAATAATGAAGTCATTATTGTACTCTCCCCTCATGTACGCATATTGCCTCATAAGACTGACAGCATTGTACAAATGCAGTAGAGCCCTGATTGGCACATAGTACTGCCCTTCCCTTCTCCAGTTTGAGGGCTGCTTTACAGGAGATTACAGGAGGCTGATAGCACAGGTTTAGGTAGTTATGCTAGTTCTGGGTATAAATTATTATATCAGATTGTGCCTTTTATTTACATGTAATTCAGGAATGCTGATAAATGAAGTGAACACAAACGTCTAGTCATGTGCAGGGAATATGAACAAATTAGGGCCGCAACCAACTAATCGATTATGAGAATAGTCAACTATTCTCATAATCGATTAGTTGGTTGGATCCCCTAGCTCTCTCCTCCATGCTGGGAGGAGGGCACAGCAAGCAGTGGGCGGGTGCAATAGCCAGTCTGTTATTGGCTATTGCAATTTGAAGTGGCCAATAGCAGGCTGGCTATTGCACCAGCCCACTAGCTGCCTTCTGCGGAATCTTGCCACTGATGCTATACAAGCACCATGTGCTTACAATAAAATTATTAAAAGAAATAAATAAAGGTGAGAAAAAGGTCATTTTCGGTTTCGGCCTGATACATTCTGCTACGGGAGGTGCTTGGCTGGCAGTTTCATTCATTTCAATGGAACCCCAAACGCAGTGTGATGTCCCGCAGTGGAACGCATGGTACCACAATGCTGTGCGTTCCAGTGCTGTATGAATGCAAAAAAATTGTGCATGCAGTTTTTTTCTGAAGTCACCTTTATGTTTGTAACACTGCGTTTGTGTATTTTACATTAGATTAAGGAGGATAAACAATTGACACAGTTTACAAAATGAGGGATTTCCCTGCCCGGCCCTAAATATCACGTTTGTTTAAAAGAGAACACTTTATGCATCAGCTGAGATTAAATATGATTAAAATCATTTTCATTTTTCTTTCACAAATAATCTGAAATCAAAGCCATTATGCATTTCTCTGTGCTAGATTTATTTACAGCTCCTAATGAAAATGACTCATCTCTGTCTTGATTAGAAAGAGCCGGCCAGAAATGAGGTCCCATCTGCAGCATGTTCCTGGGAAGCCTATTTAGTGCAGATGAGGGCTAAGTGTGTGCGTGCAAGTATGTGTGCCTGTGTGCCAGCCGCATAGGGATAATATGTGATGGAGCCTTTTCAAGAGGGGTCATACAATGACAGATGGACACTAATCCCACACCCATCTCCATAGTAACACTGTCTGGCCCTGCACATCAGTGATAATGACCCCCTTTTCACTGATTAACGTGGGCCGCTGACTACCAAGCGGAACAAAGAAAAGAAAGGCATGCAAGCTAAATGAAGAAATGAGAAGGGATCACAGTAACAGAGATGGACAGTCATCCTAATTGTCAACTGGTATGTTAAATGGTGTAGACCTATATATATATATATTTTACACTTTGAAAGGAATTTAGCGAAACTGGAGCAGACAGAATCTGGAGCAGTTGCCCATGGCAACCAATCAGATTTTCTCTTTCATTTTCAAATCTTAACTGAACAAAGTGAGGAGAGAAGCTGATTGATTGCGATCACAGCTGCTCCAGATTTTGTCTGCTCCAATCTTGATTAGGAATGCACCGATACCGTTTTTTTGGTATCAAGTATGAGTACCGATATTTTTTTCCGGTACTCCCGGATACAGAATAACGATACCGGAAGTCCCATTAAGGACTTGCCACCTGGCTTCCTGATTAGCCAGGCTGCGTGTAAAGACTTGCTACCCAGCTTCCTGATAAGCAGGGAAACCGTCTGGTGACGAGGTAGCATGGAGCCAGCTTTCTGACCAATCAGGAAGCCATGGGGGTGGGTAATGACGCCTGGCTTCCTGATTGGCCAGCTTCTGGACCAATCAGGAAGCCGAGCAGCGAGTCATTACACGGCACCCGACTTCCTGATTGGCCGGGAAGCCGGCTCCATGCTCCCTCGCCACCAGGTGACGAGGGAGCATGAAGCCGGCTTTCTGGCCAATCAGGAGGCCAGGGGGCAGGTAAGGACTCACCATCCGGGTTACTGATTGGCCAGCTTCCTGGCCAACCAGGAAGCTAGGCGGCGAGTGATTACATGCTGCCCGGCTTCCTGGTTGGCCGGGAAGCCAGCCCCACGCATGGAGCCGGCTTCCCGGCCAATCAGGAAGCCGGGCAGCGTGTAATGACTCGCTGCCCGGCTTCCTGATACTGAAAGCTCGAGTATCGGACTCGGCATCTGAGCGGGTACGAGTACTCACCCAAATACTCAGTATCGATACCGATACTAGCATTGGTACCAGTGCATCCCTTGTTTTGATAAATTCCCCCCACTGTATATATAGGGTCTCTTTCCACTAACGTAACATAGGGTAAAAAGTTGACCAAATACAGCCAGATCTACCCAGTCAGGCTCTTTCTGCTAATATTGGGCCACTTGTGATATCATGGGAGTTACCACGTTATTGTTGGCAAATGTCAGTACTCACTGACATATTACAGATCAGTACTCACTGACATATTACAGATCAGTACTCACTGACATATTACAGATCAGTACTCACTGACATATTACAGATCAGTACTCACTGACATATTACAGATCAGTACTCACTGACATATTACAGATCAGTACTCACTGACATATTACAGATCAGTACTCACTGACATATTACAGATCAGTACTCACTGACATATTACAGATCAGTACTCACTGACATATTACAGATCAGTACTCACTGACATATTACAGATCAGTACTCACTGACATATTACAGATCAGTACTCACTGACATATTACAGATCAGTACTCACTGACATATTACAGATCAGTACTCACTGACATATTACAGTTCAGTACTCACTGACATATTACAGATCAGTACTCACTGACATATTACAGATCAGTACTCACTGACATATTACAGATCAGTACTCACTGGCATATTACAGATCAGTACTCACTGACATATTACAGATCAGTACTCACTGGCATATTACTAAAATATTTCAAGTGATACCTATCCAATCCAGCGAGACCGTGTTTCATGTTACACCCTGAATATGCGTGTAACATGAAACATGGTATAAAAGGTGAACTTAGCCTGTAAGGGATAATGCTATGGATTTATGTTGAGGTCAAGAGTGACTGTGACATTTTTGGGAGTAATAAAAACAGTTTTTTTGGTTTGATAAATGAATAACAAACACTGTAATTCCTATTAGTGGCAAAAAAATAATGTGGGTTCCATCATCAGAGGTTTTGCCATTTTCTTTGCCTCTAATAGGAATGACCGTGTTTGTTATACACTTACCACACCATAAAAGATATAGTATCACTCCCAAAAATGTAACATTCCTTTTACTCTTGGCCTCAACATAAGGCCCCATTCACACTAAGTGACACTTACCTCGAGCGGAGCCAAGTGGCCGGGATAGCGCGACTGTTCGGGGCGACGTTCCAGCGACGATCGCGTGACCTTCACCGTCGGGCTGCATGCAAAAATAGAAAAATCGTGTGACATCCGCGGGAAAAAGGGTCCCGCACAAGCGACACGTGACCGCGACGAGTGACATGGAGCTGTTCTATAGAACAGCTCCATTGAAAATCATTGGACGGCGACTTCTCGCGATGTCGCGTTGCAAATTTGCGCGATATCGAGGCGGAAATTGCGCGATTATACGCCCACTGTGAATGGGCCCATTTACACCAGATGCAATGGGGCTGCCTTGCCTGTTTTTCAAGTGCAGCCCCAATGCAAGACAGGGCAACTTGGCTTGTCATGAATGGGCACAGTTCACCCCGCCGCATTGCTTTTTAAAAAAAAGTACTGTATGGATCGGCACATCGGCACTGTGCCGGGCAATGCACACCAGCAGCTGTGTGCACAGCTTATAGTGTGAATGGGCCCTAAACCTCAGCTTTAAGCTGGTCATACACCTAATGATTATCGGCAGATTTTTTTTCGTGCCCTCAAAGACCATTCGTGGACGATTTCCGAACGATGATCGATATGTGTATGGGAACCTTAACTCTAAACCTATATCTCAAGTGAAATGTATGCCCTGAGCATGATACACCTATATTTTCATGCCACCTTTTGGTTCATGGCAAAATTAAAACTTATGTAAAGTGACTTATCTAAAGTGGGCATGACTTAAAAGAAATGGTTAAACCAGTGTGGTTTAGTCAAAATGAGCAATGAGAATGATAGATTTGAGCCACGTGTTCATTAATACTCCTATAAACAGCGTGTAATGACTCGCTGCCCGGCTTCCTGATACTGAAAGCTCGAGTATCGGACTCGGCATCTGAGCGGGTACGAGTACTCACCCAAATACTCAGTATCGATACCGATACTAGCATTGGTACCAGTGCATCCCTTGTTTTGATAAATTCCCCCCACTGTATATATAGGGTCTCTTTCCACTAACGTAACATAGGGTAAAAAGTTGACCAAATACAGCCAGATCTACCCAGTCAGGCTCTTTCTGCTAATATTGGGCCACTTGTGATATCATGGGAGTTACCACGTTATTGTTGGCAAATGTCAGTACTCACTGACATATTACAGATCAGTACTCCCTGACATATTACAGATCAGTACTCACTGACATATTACAGATCAGTACTCACTGACATATTACAGATCAGTACTCACTGACATATTACAGATCAGTACTCACTGACATATTACAGTTCAGTACTCACTGACATATTACAGATCAGTACTCACTGGCATATTACTAAAATATTTCAAGTGATACCTATCCAATCCAGCGAGACCGTGTTTCATGTTACACCCTGAATATGCGTGTAACATGAAACATGGTATAAAAGGTGAACTTAGCCTGTAAGGGATAATGCTATGGATTTATGTTGAGGTCAAGAGTGACTGTGACATTTTTGGGAGTAATAAAAACAGTTTTTTTGGTTTGATAAATGAATAACAAACACTGTAATTCCTATTAGTGGCAAAAAAATAATGTGGGTTCCATCATCAGAGGTTTTGCCATTTTCTTTGCCTCTAATAGGAATGACCGTGTTTGTTATACACTTACCACACCATAAAAGATATAGTATCACTCCCAAAAATGTAACATTCCTTTTACTCTTGGCCTCAACATAAGGCCCCATTCACACTAAGTGACACTTACCTCGAGCGGAGCCAAGTGGCCGGGATAGCGCGACTGTTCGGGGCGACGTTCCAGCGACGATCGCGTGACCTTCACCGTCGGGCTGCATGCAAAAATAGAAAAATCGTGTGACATCCGCGGGAAAAAGGGTCCCGCACAAGCGACACGTGACCGCGACGAGTGACATGGAGCTGTTCTATAGAACAGCTCCATTGAAAATCATTGGACGGCGACTTCTCGCGATGTCGCGTTGCAAATTTGCGCGATATCGAGGCGGAAATTGCGCGATTATACGCCCACTGTGAATGGGCCCATTTACACCAGATGCAATGGGGCTGCCTTGCCTGTTTTTCAAGTGCAGCCCCAATGCAAGACAGGGCAACTTGGCTTGTCATGAATGGGCACAGTTCACCCCGCCGCATTGCTTTTTAAAAAAAAGTACTGTATGGATCGGCACATCGGCACTGTGCCGGGCAATGCACACCAGCAGCTGTGTGCACAGCTTATAGTGTGAATGGGCCCTAAACCTCAGCTTTAAGCTGGTCATACACCTAATGATTATCGGCAGATTTTTTTTCGTGCCCTCAAAGACCATTCGTGGACGATTTCCGAACGATGATCGATATGTGTATGGGAACCTTAACTCTAAACCTATATCTCAAGTGAAATGTATGCCCTGAGCATGATACACCTATATTTTCATGCCACCTTTTGGTTCATGGCAAAATTAAAACTTATGTAAAGTGACTTATCTAAAGTGGGCATGACTTAAAAGAAATGGTTAAACCAGTGTGGTTTAGTCAAAATGAGCAATGAGAATGATAGATTTGAGCCACGTGTTCATTAATACTCCTATAACAATATTGTTAGAATATATTTATGAATAAAGACTGCAAATGGTGTTGACAGGCTTCATTCAAACAGAAGCGTCTGCTGGTGCTCCTAGAACACAGAGCAGAACCAGGATTTAAAAGTGACAGCAGAGTCCTTCAATTACACTGGGCAGAGCAGGCAGGGAAAGTCCAGATTGCTATGAGGAGTGCCACCAAACACTCTACAAACAGTTAAAGAACCGGACAGCCGTTATAAAATAAATGAGTGGCAAACCTAACAGAAGCTTGGCAGAGATTATGTTTGTTGGCATAATGCAACAGTCCACACAGTCGACCTCGTACTTGGTGCAATCACTAGGTCCTAATGTAGCCATGTGAAATTTAACTGGGATTCTTTAAGCCAGTGGTTCTCAACCTGTGTAACCTCAGGACCCACATTTGTCCTCGGTCATTAAGTCGCAACCCAAGTCGCACTACTATGGAACGCATGGCAGTGTGGGCAGCTGTGCTGTGATGGAGCTCCATCCATATGTGCATTGCTTGTGCAGCTCACATGTGCGCCTGTAGAGGTGTTGGGAGCCAGAATGTGACGTCCCTCCAGCCCAGGCACCTCTACAGGACATGCGAGGGAGCTATAAGCAATGCACGTATGGAAGGAGCTCCTTCGCGGCCATACCCCCAGCCCACCCCACCTCATGTCAACACTCGGCGCTGGGCAACATATTTTGAATGGCTGCTCAGTGTAAGAATGGACAGTGCTGCACTAGGGGGAGGCTGAGGAGCCTCTCACTTAGAAAAGTGGAAGGCATGAGGCGACCCACTGAAGACGGGGTCGCGACCCACTTTTGGGTCACGACCCACAAGTTGAGAACCAAGGCTTTAAGCCATAACATACCCTTCATGAGTTTATGTCTTCAATGACCTAAAACTTTATTGGCTTTCAACAAATCGCTAGTTACATATGAACTAATACAACTATGACATTGTCTAGAACTGTCTACATTATTTGTATAGTTTGGTGCTTCAAGCAGGCTCCCAGCAATGCCATCCGGTGACACCAACATGGGGCCTGCAAAACTGTACAAACTCTGGTCGCCCCTGAGCAATTAGCAGGGTAAGCTGGAACATCTTGATGGGTAAGGCAATCATCAGAGTACATGGGGCTTGCTGTCAGACTTAGAGGCTTTAAGAGGTTTCTTAAAGTAGAACAAAAAGGGGAATTGCCATGGACTGCCATTGCTGAAAATGCTAGTTTTTGGTTTCAGTAGTTACCGTGTCAATGACCCAAATAATATGCAGATTGAGAAAGTCAGAGGTCCCTATTTGCATATTTGGTCCAGTACTGTTTGTTTCATTAATTTACAGTATTAAAGCAAGGGAGTCAGGATGATATGCAGAATGGCAAGTAGCATTTTTATAAGGACTCCATGTTTTCCTCATGACAGGTTTCCTTTAAAGAACAAATCCATGTAACAAGTAAAATCAGTTAGCTGGCGGTGCAGATCATCTAGTGCGCTGGCAGTGCAGGTCAGGGGGTGAGGGGGCACGGCACCTCTGTTCGGTGTCCCACCCAGCTCACTGATGTAACTGGTTTCTAGTGAGTTGGGCAGGACGCCGGCCAGAGCGTTACAGGTTGCCAAGAGCTCTGGCCTGCTGCCTCCCACGTGACCCAGTGAGATGCTGCCTCATTATCCGGACAATCTGGTGTTCCACTCTCTCTGTCTGTCACCATCAGATTGAAACTTCTGGTGTGAGTCCATCATATGACTGTAAGAATCCTCTTAGGTCTCTTTCCGATCAGATTTGGCTGTCAATTTTTCAGGCCGATCTGATCGGAAATCCAATGCAACTTTATGCGCAGCCGGATGTAAACAGACATGTGGCCGTTTATGATCTGACCTGACTTCAACTAGATCCTGAAAAAAAAAATGAAACAGGATTCCATTTCAGTGGACCAGATCGTGATGGATCAGCAGTGACATGCGGTTCCTCTGGTTCCGGGTGAGGCATTCCCCAGGCTCGCCCTCAGCACATTCCGCCCCGCCCCCCCTGGCCGAAGCCCCACCCCTAAAGGACTAAACCCCACTCCCAACCCATCCCGAAGCTAGTGTGGAGGAGGAAGGGAGGAGACAGGGAGGAGCCTCCCTGTCCCTCACTTGCTCGTCACTGCTGAGGCATCGAGATCGATGGCCTCAGTGGGGTTTTTCTTTCTTTTTTTGATTGGACAGCTTGGACCAATGGCGCTTTGGAGGAAAATGGAGGAAACAATTGAACAGACATGGATTTCAAATGAAAAAAAATTAAAAGTGCACAGATCCCCTGCTGATCAGAAGGGATGGGCCTGTGTGAAAGGGGGCTATGTACAGGCATGTTGCTATACAGACTTATTTGTATGTTTGTGAGACAAAAATGGGCCTACACTGGGTGTGTTTGGGAATCTCCTGTATTGCAAATAAGTCAGAAAAAGGGGATCCCAGATCACCAGATTACTACTGGAGCAATGCTTGGCTGAAACCCTAAAGCCCTGCGCTGTGTTTTCCCTGCATGCATGACATGGCTTATTTTTCAATTTTGACATGTATATGCCTTTATTGTCGCATTTTCCATTGCAATAAAACATACTAATTAGATAAAACACAGGTTTATGTTTAAGAATATATATTATTACTATATAAATCCTGTATAATATTAATAATAACAACAACAACTTATGACCATAGCATCTGTTTATAAAGTAGGTGATGAGCATCTGCTGACAGCCTGAGAAGCACATGTCAGGAGCCACCGTCTGGCTGGCCGAAGGTCAATGAGAGCTGCATGGAAGCCAGTCCCACTAATTATCTGTGAAGACGACGATTAATGCCTTGTTGAACAAAAGAGGTTAAAATAACACAAAGGTTTTTCCAAACTACCTTTGGGCATTACCAAATGCTCTTCTTCCTCCCTCCTCGGCCTCCTCCCAGCTCCCTCTTTCCTGCTCCACCACGCTTAGTGGAAAAAATGACTAATATAATTAAGTGGAAACACGGAGTCTTGGGCTCCCTGGACCCTCTGACTGGGCAACCAGCCAGATGTCTGCCATGTTCTCTTTTCCCTTAGGAGAGATTTTCTTAGACTGCAACCTGCGGAGAAACTGCCAAATCCGAAGCTCGTGGTATACAGAGCATGAAATGTCACTGCATCAATACAGCCAAAATCTCAGCCCTGCTAGAAGATCCACTAATTGTTTATTGAGCCCAACAATCAGCAATCAGGTCTTTTAAACATCCCATATGATTGGATTACTGTAGTAATCTAAGGCCTCCTGCCTCTGAAACCGATTGTGACCTCCGGTAAGCACTCTTTGTATTTACACTGACGTCATGTAACCCCAATGTACTTGCAGAAAGACAACAAAGAAAACACTAGGATTTCCCTAGGTCCCCAGTGCCTAAAAAAAAATAGGTGCTCCTCATAGCCATGACCGTATTTACAGATCACGCTGTTCTAGGCATACCAGAATAATTACGTCTTTAGTAAAGCTCCGCCCCTTAAACCATGTGATCATTTAAGTAGAAACATGCGCTAGGATATGCTAAAGGAGGCAGAATGCAGCATTTTCATTGTACAAAGCGCCGAACAAAGGAAAGGAGAGATAGTTCCTTGTTTTATAAACAATAAAGGGCCTTCTGATTCCTTTCAACAAGCTCTGCACCTCTAACCCCCTTTAGTTCTCAATCTGCACCCAGGGCCGGATTCCTCACAAGGGGAAGGATTGCAGCACGCTGGGAGGACTCGTCCAGACCATCGTGAACGACATGAAGGTGAGAATGTCTGCCAGGCGTGTCCGGGAAACTTCCATAACAAAGGAGCCAGCGGGGACAATGCAACCTGTTCAGCCGGGGAACTACAAGCCACAGCGTGCATTGGGGCCCCTGCAGGAGGTCAGGCTGCAGCCATGGGAAAGGGGCACAGGAGCTTCAATGGGTGTGCTGGGACTTGTAGTTCAACTGCAGGCTGGCAGCTACAGGCAGCCCCGAGCAGCATTGCATGGCTCATAGGCATGTATAGGATTCCTATAGAGGAGGCTGCAGTCCTCGTGCGGCATGGGGGATGAATATCCCGGCGGACGAGCAGCGAGGGAGGAAGTGACGCGATTTACGCACTTCCGGCCGTGTCCGTGAGAGCGAATGTCGTCACTTCCGGTGCGACGCGTATATGCTGGACGCTTCCAGTCTTCGCCGAACGCTCGGTCCACGCTACAGTATGGCCAACACAACTGAAGCAGGGGGTCGCAAGGCCCTTGCGGTGCCCACACACGCAAGGGGGGGCACCAGTGGCGGGGCACAGGAGCTGGAGGGGCCAGGGGGCCCAGCTGGAGACTCAAATACCATGATGGCATCATTTGATCTGGGGGATCCTGGTGCCGGCAGCTCTAAGGTAAGAGAGGGGGAGTTCACCATTCCTTTTACCGGTTATTTCTCAGTGTTGGGGGGCATGAGAAATGGGGTGGACACAGTATTGCCAGATGGCTGTTGGTTTTAACATGGCTTGGTCGGTTTTTGTCTTGCAGAGGGCAACTGCAGCAAATCGATCAAGCAATAAGAGATGTGCGCAATGCAATAAGAAGTATTCCTCCACATCCAAAAAACCCCTATGCCAATCTTGCATTGGGGAACTGGTTAAATCTGTTGGATTCCATGCGACAAGAAATGATGTCCTCCTTTCCGTCATTCCGCACAGTTATTCTGGAGAGGGGTCTGACGGATAGCCACGCAGTGGCAGTCCCTTCATGTTCAGGGACGCACACTCCCCAGTGTTTCTGAGAGGGCTGCTACGGTGTCAGATTCTTCCGCTGACTCCGAGGAGGATGCAGGGTTAGAATCAGGAGAAGACACGGGACCATCTCAGGGGAGATATTTGTTCCCCGCGCATGAGACCAACGAGCTCCTCAAATCAGTATGGGATACGTTGGGTATCTCCGAAGAGCAAGGGGAACTGTCTATACATGACAGATTATATAAAGGGCTACAGCCCAAAAAAGGCCGCACGTTCCCAGTTCACCAGTCTATTAAAGACGTGGTGACCACGGAGTGGAAAGATCCAGAGCGGAAGGTTTTTTTTTCCTCCAAGTTAAAAAGAAGATTTCCCTTCAAAGGGGAAGACTCGGAGGTGTGGGAAAAATGTCCCAAGGTGGACGCTTCCCTGGCAAAATTTTCAAAGAACACAGACCTGTCCTTTGAAGATATGGGCCTGCTTAAAGATCCTATGGAAAAAAAGGGCGAAGCACTGCTCAGACGGGCTTGGGAAGCCGCGGGGGCCGGGTTCAAGCCAGCGGTGGCTGTTACTTGTATGGCCAGAACATTAGATGTCTGGCTGGCACAATTAAAAGATCATCTGAATGAGGGGACAGACAGGGCCACAATTGTGGATTCTCTGCCAGTGCTAGAAAAGGCGGTAGCCTACATAGCGGATGCTTCTATGAGGATCTCTGCCCGTACCACGGGCCTTATCAACTCAAGCAGGAGAGCCCTGTGGTTGAAGACGTGGCCAGGAGATGTGGCATCAAAGACGAAGCTCTGTGGAGGAGGGCCATGGCCCACCTGAAAAACCTAGGTTGGCTCATAAACACGGAGAAATCTCAATTGCTGCCGTCACAAAGGGTGGTATTTTTGGGTTACCGGGTGCACACGGGGGCAGAGCGCATGTTACTTCCGGACGAGAAAATAGAGAAGCTGTTGGCGGAGACACGAGTCATCTACGCATCAGCAAAAGTGTCTTTCAGACGTATCATGAGGCTCTTGGGTCTCATGACAACAGCCATACCAGCAGTAACATGGGCTCAAATACATTCCAGACCCCTCCAGAACTTCCTTCTGGCAGAATGGGATGGTCAGCAGGAATCGTTGGACCAGCCAACAGCACTACACGGAAGGGTGAAGTGGTGGCTGGAAGCCAAGCACCTGTCGGGGGGAAGGTTGTGGAAACAACACGAACCCGTGCAGATCACGACGGATGCGAGGGCATGGGGATGGGGGGCACATCTCCAACAGCACATGCTCCAGGGATCCTGGGACAGCCATTGGAGTTCGAAGTCATCAAATATGAGGGAACTAAAAGCGATGGAGTGTGCACTCCTGGGGTTCACTCCCCATATTGTGAACCAACACGTAAGGATCTCATCGGACAACGCTACTGCTGTGGCATACATAAACAAACAGGGGGGCACGAGGTCTCATACCCTCCTGTCACTGACCGAGGACATTCTACTCTGGGCAGAAGAGAATCTGTTGTCCTTATCGGCAGTACACGTGCAGGGCAGCCTAAATGTCCTGGCAGACGCACTGAGCAGGAGAAAATTTCTCCAGTCAGATTGGGAACTGGACGGTCAGACTTTCCATGCGATCACAGAAAGATGGGGGATGCCGCAAGTAGACCTTTTCGCCTCAAAGACCAACAAGAAAGTGGGTCAGTTCTTTTCGCTGGTTTGGGAGGAGAGGACTCTAGGGGTGGATGCGTTATTGCACCCCTGGGGACCCCAGCTGCTTTACGTTTTTCCCCCAATAGGATTGATTCCAGCGGTTATCAAGAAGGTGATGGAGGACAAGGCTTCGCTTATCCTGATCGCCCCGTTCTGGCCAAAAAGGCAGTGGGTTGGACCGCTACAGAAGTTGAGCATCAAACCTCCTTGGAGACTCCCAGTCAAGGAGGATCTACTGCGGCAGGGGTCGGCGTTTCATCCACGCCTAGACTATTTGACCCTAACAGCCTGGTTTCTGAGAGGGACCTGCTGTTAGGGAAAGGTCTGTCAGACAGGGTGGTTTCCACCCTCATATCAAGTCGGAAGCCTTCAACCTTGGCAATATACAACAAGGTGTGGAAAGTGTATTCCGCATGGAGGGCAGACGGGGAGCACTGGAAACTCACTAAAGTGGTTTCAGTGCTGGAATTTCTACAGGATGGCGTGGAGGTTCAACATTCCCTTTAATCAGCTCCAGCTATGCTGATGAACGGACTAGGCAAGGTGGCATATTAGTAATATGAATATAAAAATATATCTGTAACAAATAAATATAAAAAAGTAAACACATTTGTAAGTATGCATCATTTTAAACTTTCAGTTTCAGAGTGTCTGCATTAAAAAAAAAAAGATATTGCAGTTCTGCTTTAATCTTGGGAAATACCTGTAGGGATTTGTATGATGAAAGTATAATTCTAAAATACAGATAACGTAAGACACTCATTTATAACTACTAAACAAAATCAGAGTACAGCCTAGTAATGTCAATCAGCATGAAATTATAAGAAAAAGAGAAAACAACTGGAATCTTATTTGCTATAATGGAAACTGGCACAATGTCCCTATTCCTCAGTCTTTGTAAAAGGGTGCAATGGAGTGTTGTAATTTATATGTTTAGATGTCACATAAGTATAGGGTAGGACACTGGCATTTTTATATTGTTTAACTTCTGATATTTTTCATGATATATACAGTGTGTGTGTGTATATATATATTATATATATATATATATATACACACATTTTTGTTTTGCATATTATTTTTAATTTGCAAGTCCCATTAGTACCTAAATACAGAAGAATTATATCCTGAAATTTCCCCCTTTCCAATATTTTTTCTGAACCCAATGGATAGATTAACCAGAGCATGGAAATCTGTGAAAACCTCCTGCACCAATATTATAGTACATATTCATTGTGGGTGAATGTTTTAAAGTAGTACTAACGCCTATTCATTTTTTACCTTAATGCATTCTCTGCATTAAGGTAAAAGTGTCCCACTACCTTTCCATGCACCCCACCTCCAAACACCACGGTCACTGCCGCCAGCTCTCACACGATCTTCGCTGCTTCCCTGAAGTTCCAGCTTCAAAGGAAGGATCCCAGGGCCACAGTGGACAGGACAGCGATAGGCTGCTGCATCTGCCTGTCCAATTACTGTGAGGAGTGAGGAGGTGGGAATTGGGCTTGTTGAGAACTGTGTGATTTAGTTGATGCAAACAAACAGCTTGGCTCAGTTCCTGGCTGGGAGCACGCACGCACGGGTGTCTTCTTTGCAACCTGCTAGGCAAACAGGAGGGGATGAACATTGTATATTTCCAGAAGAAAATAAATGAAATAGGGGGCGCGGGGGGGTTTTGGGCGGGGAGGAAGCTTATTAAGTAACTGTGGATCGCCCCTGATGAATTAAAAAAAGGGTTAAATTTCACTAACTATTTCTTTGCAGTGAAGTAGCCCCAAAAAGGACCCAACTCTTTTAGAACCAACTTATTGATAAATGGCACATGAACTGGTATTATTGCAGCAGACGACCTACATATTCAAGAGCCTTTTGTTGAGAGTATACCAGTCCAGAAGATTGGAATGCCACCTGGTATGTTTAGGAAAGGGGAGCGAGAGTTTTGCTTTTAATATCTAACCCAAGAAAAGTAGATTGGTGGATTCAAACCTATAAACAGGATAAAAGCAGATGACCGGATTATGATTCATCATGTTGTCACTCACCAGATGTCCACCTTCTCAGAGACCGGCTCATTGCGTATGACCTCTGGTGCCATCCAGGCTACCGTACCAGCAAAGGACATTTTAGTGCTCTTGTCACTCAGCTCTTTGGAAGTACCAAAATCTGATATTTTGACCAGGTCATCATAGGTGATCAGCATGCTGTGGGTAACAAAAGAATACAAATGACATATGCATGACCTCAATATTACAAATACTATTCAGTTTTATGTACCTGCCTACATTACAGAAAATATGGCATTTTTCCATGCACTGAAATAAAAACCGATTAGAGGTAAGTAGTCAGCTGACAGGCCTTGTTCACACCAAGCGCGTTCCAGGAGCAGAGCAGAGCAGGTGCAGACCGGATCAAAACTGCGTCCAATGTATTCCAATGGTATTTTATGCTCCAGTTCACATCGCAGCGTGCAGTTCCAGAGCAGGTCCAGAGCAGGTGAGAAAACTGCAGAAAGCCCTATTTTACCTGCTCTGGAACGCGTTCAAACGCATCAAAAATGCATGCAAATGCCTGGAATGCACTAATAGCCCATGTTAAACTGATTTTTTATTTTTTTTAACCAAAAACGGCCCGGAACGCATCTAAAACGCGGCAAAAATGCGGCACAACCCACTGCACTGCGTGTGCAGAAACCTGAGCAGATCTGCTCTGCATTTGGTGTTGAACAAGGCCTAACTGGGAGCCTTTCGTTCCAGATTCTTCCCCAGAATAGGAAAATAAAGCTATACAATGGGACAACAAATATTACATAACTTAAAGCTGAACTCCAGGTAGGTACAGTAGGTATAAAAGGGGCACATTTATGCAGCTCTGCATTTCTTAATATGTGTCTAAATGTATTTTTTGAAATATAAGCAATAGGGATGCAATGATAGCTATACCAGTATAGGTATCAATGCCCCGATACCAAAACCGCATACCGACACTTTACATTTTTAAATTGAAGCAGCTGCCTTAGGTCCCGCTTGCTGGGTACCTCGCGGCAGCCTTCTTGAGAACCACACAGCACCTGTTTACAGCGCTTCCGCTGCCCGCACATCTCCCCCTCCTGAGACCTTGGGGACTAAAAACATGAATGCGTCATACACTCTGGGGGGAGTATGTTTGGGGGAGTAATGATGGAGAAAGATCTGTGTGTTCTGGTAGACCATAGACTTAATAATAGCATGCAATGTCAAGCTGCAGTTTCTAAGGCAAGCAAAATACTTTCTTGCATTATACGGGGTCTAGACTCCAGAGCGAGAGACATAATCCTGCCCCTGTACAAAGCATTAGTAAGACCTCATCTGGAACATGCAGTTCAGTTTTGGGCACCAGTTGAAAAAAAGGATGTTGTGGAACTGGAGAAGGTGCAGCGAAGGGCAACTAAACTCATAAGAGGCATGAAGGAGCTCAGCTATGAGGAACGATTAGCTGACCTGAATTTGTTCTCTCTGGAGAAGAGGCGATTTAAGGGCGGACATGATCACCATGTATAAATACATAAATGGTCCATATAGTGAGCTTGGCGCCAAATTATTCACTTTAAGGTCACTGCAAAGGACAAGGAGGCACTCTTTGCGTCTGGAGGAAAAGAGGTTTAACCTTTGCACACGAAAAGGATTCTTCACAGTTAGAGCTGTGAAAATGTGGAATAGACTCCCCCAGGAGCTGGTTCTTGCGAGCTCAGTTAACTGATTTAAAAAACATCTGGATGTATTCCTAAATGCACAGAATATTACTGGATATTGAGTTCTTAGAGGTATATTAAGCATCAGAGATTGTTGATCCCGGGAATATCCGATTGCCTTATGGGATCAGGAAATATTTTTTTTCCCCCTTTTTTGAACCATGCTTTATAGGGGGTTTTTGCCTTCCTCTGGACCAACAGGGGGTAGCTGTGGGCATAGCGTTCGGTTTTAGATTTTTCTTCTTTCTTTTTTTTCTTCTTTCTCCTCTTATCTCTATAGGTTGAACTCGATGGACTTGTGTCTTTTTTTCAACCTGACTAACTGACTGACTAACCTTCCGCACCCCTCCTGAGACCCTCAGCACCCCTCCCGAGACCCTCCGTCTGAGATATCAGGCTGGCACCCTGGAGCAGAGTGGCAGCACATAGTATGTAGCAAATTCAGATACTATTATTCTGCATTGCTGTATAATGTATTTCTGAGATTTGTAGTCCTGTATAGCTTATGGAATTATTCTGCATTGCTGTACAATGTATTGCTGGGATTTGTAGTCCTCCATAGCTGGTGGTATTCTGCATTGCTATAAAATGTGTTGCTGAGATTTGTAGTTCTCTATAGCTGATGGAATTATTCTGCATTGCTGTACAATGTATTGCTGGGATTTGTAGTCCTCCATAGCTGGTGGTATTCTGCATTGCGTTTATAATGTATTGCTGGGATTTGTAGTCCGCTATAATGATTGAACTTAGTATCAGCGTCTTGCAGTCCCTGCACAGCAGAGCTCAGACTGGTGGAAGAAATAAGCAGCACAAGGAACCATTCAGTTCTGCTGCAGTGCTCATGTGCTAGCAAGGGAAATACTGATAGGTTGATAGAGCAGAGATGAGTTCATCAGTCTGCTGCTTCTCCTTTCACTGTCCCGCACAGGCTGGGGAAAGGACAAGACCTGTAAGTGCTAGTTAACTGCAGCAGAGAAAAATAAGGTCAATTCTCTAATGTGCTATGTACCAGAGCTGCGTAAATCTCACAGCTGGATGGATAGATATACAAATCATCAAACAGCTCCCATATATGTTTTCCATCTATATACAGTAGTTAGCTGTTTGTCTGGAGTTCAGCATTCACGTCTGTTTTTCCACATATTCTAGATCTTAAAACGTCATTACTGGTCTTTCAGGTAGGTTTTGCAGTAATTAATGATATTTAATCACTAAAAACTAACTGTACTTTGCCTTACATGGTTATTTCTGCTCTTCCACACTGACTGTGAGAGCAGTGTGGGAGAAGGAAAGAGAATTTGGTTTCTATGGGCAACAAGATAAATTCTTCCTGCAGATTCTCTGATTAATAAGCTCCTATAAAGCTTGCATGATCCACCCGCTCAGCACACAGAGGTCACTGCTAATACGAGAGCTAATATGTGCCAAGGCAACATGCATGCTATATTCACACTTCCCACACAGAAGACAGACACCAATGCTATGAGAAATACCAACATGAGCTCCACTACAAAGTACCAAACCCCCATGTAAATGATATCACCACTGCAAACGATGTTGGATAATCATTGTAACTAGTGCACAATAAAAGTACCCATGTACACACGGGCTGTATGCACAAATATGGAACCAGCCTGGCCTTTCCATGCCAAACGAAGCACATTTCTTCTATATAATGAACAGATGATCTGAACACATTAAATTGGCAATACAAATTTGGCAACCATGTGAGCAATTGCAGATTGTGGGTTCTAACCAGCTTAAAAATGAAGGGCTGTTCAGTTTTCCGAAGCACATTTGATTTTTGCATTTTAAGCTTTGTATGCCCTTCCCCAGTTTAAGCTTCTGCATGTTTGTTGGACAGCAATTGTCTGGCCATTGGTGATCACCTTCTGAAGATGCTGGTTTTCTGGTGCTTTTGCCATCCCTTAGTACTTTCTAAATGAATGACCTGAAACAGTATCCAGATAGGAAAAGTGGACAAGTGTCAGAAGTCCTTATCAGCATGTTAGTTCTGGGGCACCAAGTCAAAAGTATTGACGCAAGATGATGAATGAGCAGCATAACCAGTCAATTAGCATTTTATGAAGGAGAGCTTGGAATCTTCCTCTGAGCTGCGGGCGCCTGTAAACAGGCACAGGCTGCCTGCCCATCGCCATCTCCTCCTCTTCAAGCTCCCTGACACCGTGCTGCCTGCCTCCCGACCCCTGGTGAGGCACCATAGCCGCACAGCCCGCCTGAGAGCCGCACAGCCCACCTGAGAGCCGCACAGCCCTCCTGAGAGCCGCACAGCCCTCCTGAGAGCCGCATAGCCCACCTGAGAGCTGCATAGGTGGGCTATGCGCTTAGTCCACCTGAGAGTGCGCACGGTACACCTGAGAGGCACGCAGCCCACCTGAGAGCTAAACAGCCCATCTGAGCAGCCGCACAGGGCACCTGAGACCCTGGAGACATCAGGGTGCCAACCCGGAACCACGCAGAGTATGTAGCTTCATATTATTTTGTATTGCTGTATAATATATTGCTGGGATTTGTTGTCCTCTATAGACAGTCTCCTTACTCTCTCCCCTGGCTGTCTCTTCTTTCGTTTTCTACTCGCTCTCCTCTCTATATTCTCCTAAAAAAAAACAAATTGCTAGAGTGTTTGGATTTCACTTGAAGAAATGGTGGAACTCTACTTTAAAGATCCATTTATTGAAGCTGGAGTGGAGCTGCGTTGATGATGTGTGTTGTAGGAGGTGCCCGCAATGTAGATATGTGCTGCCAAATGCAGTGTAAAGTCACTGGAGAATAGAAGAGCTATACGATTCCATTAAAGGGTTAGTTCACTTTTAAAGGATATCTACGGTCAAAAACTAAAACTAAATCTGTATTTTCTATATTGAACTTATAAGTTGTATCCCACTTCTAATAACCATATTTATCTAGATGTTTGTAAACGTACTTATTGAAGATGTTCATAGGATGTACTTCCTTAATGCAGTGACACAATTTCACTCAGCCCTGTGAATATGCACTTCCTTGTGTCACAACTCAGAGCCTGCCTGAACTACAACTCAATGTCTGAACAATGTAACATTATCATTACTTGCTGGAAGCATTGCATGATGGGATATGCAGTCTTGAGAATTCGAGATTGCATCACATCAAGCAACAGGGCAAGAGATACAAAGCACACTGGGAATCCAGGAAGCTGTTGAAAGTGAAGGGCAGATGGAAGGCAGCACTCACTACAGAAAAGGGATTGCTTTATCTTTGATTGCATTATCAAAAACAACTATAGTATATATTCCTATTACAATACTGATGTTATAACAGGATTGTGTATGCTTGGACTTTACAACTCCTTAAATAATTTTTTTGAAAAATCCATATACATTACAGCTTACATTGTAAGTTAAAATAAAAATAATTTTTACTTTTCTTACTGCTGCTGCCATGGGCTCCGCGATGGACAGACCCGTTTGCATCTGAGGCCATACATCATTTGTGTGCGTCTGTCAAAACACAGAGCTGCGGGCAGCGGAGTGTGAAGGCACACAGGTTCTGCGTCTCCATAGAGTTACATGAGCTGCCTGCACGCTTCTTCCCATGACTCCAGTCACATAGAAAACAGCCCTTTACAGCCCCATGTGATTGAGGCCAAACACTTGGAATAAGGACACCGCTATGTATTGATCTTTGCACAGGCAAGATTTAGTCATTTTTGGCTTAGAATGGAGAAACCTGTGTAAAAATCAGTGGGATGATCGGAGTTAAGGGTCTCTGAACCTTGCAATGGCCTGAGGCAAGTGCTACAAGCTCAGCTGTTACTTTATTAAAGAATCAATGTGGATGACTGACATTATTGTGAAGGTATTTTCTTTTGCATAGGAAAGCTTTTTATGGTCAGCAAGATCCCATTTATTACAGCAACAAACATCAGAGAACTCTCTCTGGGCTACAGCAGTTGTGGGTCTGACCCTATTCTGCCATGGACCCAGGTGTCTTGGAGAATAAAAGAGGATGAGTCAATAGATTATCTGGGGGGCATGTATGTCATAGGGCTAATCTTCCCCACAGATTGTGCACAGATTGACCATGGTAATGGAGAGCATAAGAAGAGACAAAAAAAAAAAAGTCAATATTTTACATTTATTACAGTCCATGCCTGTTGGAGACAAACATATAATCATTATTAGCCGAGTGCAAGTTTCTACAATCAGTACTTACTTTGGTGACTTGAGATCGCGATGGATAATCTTATGGAGATGAAGATAGTTCATTCCCCCAGCTATACCCATGGACCAATCCACTAGTAAGGAGGGGGTGACCTTCCTCCCAGCACGTAGCACTTCATAAAGCTGCCCTTGGGCACAGAACTCCATTAAGATACAGAAGCAAGGAGCCTGTGTGCATACACCCCTACAAGACAGAGTATTTAACAAGAGCATTAACTCCTTGTATGACCAAAAATGATACAAGCAAAATGCTGTAATGAATTACAACCAACGAGACATAATCCTTCATCATGCTAACTGCTCTGATTTAATTGCGGAAATCCCATAGAATGTTATCGGTAATTGCATTAGAAAGGTTCCTAAACCACCTTACTGAAATCAGATGAATAAAATGTATGTTTGAATTACACATTTCTACATAATTTGACTTTTTAGACATCTTTTACTGCTGGAAGCACAACTTTTACTTCTTATAGATTCTCCATATTCTATAGATTCTCCATATTCTATAGATTCTCCATATTCTTAAGTTCTTCATCATTTACTTACTGTATAGAGACTCATTCATATACGACATACACACCTTGTGCAGGAACAAATTACACTTGGTAACAAGATGAATTCTGATGCTGTTACAGGATTCAAATCATGGAGCAGGTAACTGTGATTGCCCTCCATTCCCCTTTGCTGACATCTGCTTGCACTAGAATACATACAGTATGCTCTATGCACCCTGTAATCTCATTTTTTTCTTTAAAGCGTAGCAAGTTAGCAAATTGTGCTTATGTTTGTTACACAAAAAGAAAAGTATGGTAGGGCAAGTCTTAAAACATTTTGATATACAACGATGTTCTTTTTCGGTCTCCTTTTTGCAAACATAATAGTGTACAACTAGCACATGGCAATACCAAATACAGCAGTCCTAAAGGAATGTGTTACTACAAAGCTACATTTAATTACACACAGTACATTCTCAAGAAATAATGCTACTCGTCTAGTTTTTTTTATCATTTGTAAGTTTCCCTCTTTTTCTGTTAGAATTGCCCACTTTAGCTTCATACAATATGTGGACGCCTGAAATCCCATTCCAAAACCATGGGAATTAAATGTGGAGCTGGCCTTCCTTTTCTAGCTATAACAGCCTTTGGTCTTCTGGAGAGGCATTCCACAATTTTTGGAGTAGGTCTGTGGGAATGTGTGCCCATCCAGCAAAAAGAGCATTTGTGATGCCAAATACTGATGTTGGACAAGAAGATCTGGCTTGCAATTGGTGTTCAATGGGGTTAAGGACTCTGTGCAGTCCACTTGAGTTTCTCCACAGCAGGCTGGCCAATCCTTTTTATGGGCCTGCCTTTGTGCACACGGGCACAGTTAAACTGTAATAGTAAAAAAGCTTTCATCAAACTGTTGCCATAAAGTTGGACGCGCATGATTGTCTAAAATGTCTTTCTATGCTGTAGCATTAACAGAACATAATTTAGGGATCACCACACACTTTTGGTCGTATGGTAGGTGTGATGGTCATGTGTCCTAAAACTTCTGTCCAAATATTGTATGTAGACAGAAAGATACCGTGAATTGCTAACTCTGTATATCTTTTGAAACTGAACTTTTCTCCAAATTCTTCAGCTCAAGTGATAGCATGTTTCTACTCCTTTCCTTTGTCTAGTATTTCATTCATTGATTCTACTGTCACCAAGCCTTCACACATCTTTGTAAAATATGGAGCTCATATTAAAACATGTATTGAACCACAAAAGCAACACATATCTGTGATGTACCATGAATTAAGCTTTTGTAGGGCTTTTGCGAGGAGATCTCAAGACATTCTGGTATGGCTGGAAGTCTCAGTTTGGCTTTTCTGCCAAGGTACCGTTTCTATCAACATAATTCTTGTTCTAAAAATGTATGTGGGGAAGCCACTTCTCCAGGTTGGAAGGCACAGAACTATTGTATCATTTATCATCTGGATAATGTTTGGCCTATCACAACTGGCGGTGGTGTGATATCTCACTACTGGTCCAGAACACCAGTTAAGACCTAGTAGGGGATCACACCTTGCCCCATTCCACCCAGAGCAGAGAAATCAATTTTGGGTGAGCTGCTCCTTATCTGAAGAAGTTTGAGAAAAATCAGCTCAAGAGAACAACTATGAGATTACATTCAGATCAGTTTATTTATCCACTACATCCACTGCAGTCCAAGGAAATATTTATCAAGGTTCTTGGACTAACTTTATTTTAGTATAGATTAAGGATTCATACTGGTCTTTGTGGCCTCAGTACAAGGCCAATATGTTTAAAAGCATTATTACCTGTAACCTCCTGGCTTTGTGTTTGCATCTTGCTTTGCTGTACAGAAGCTGCTCCAAGTAGACAGACTTCTCAGTCAGCAGAATACACAGTAGGTTTCCTATCTAGTGATGGACAGGAGTAGTTTGTTCACAGAAAAGCAGGAAAAAAAAATTAACCCATTTGACTACAGGTAACACTGCTTGAAAATGATTTAATCTTCAGTAAAGGTAACCCATTATGTTGGCATTTTTACAGAAGCTTCACGGACAAGCATTGATCCAGGATGAGTAAAGTGAATGTGTGCTTTAAATATGCCCCTGTAGAGTGAACAAGCATGGACAAGCATTTATCCAGGATGAGTAAAGTGAATGTGTGCTTTAAAGGAGAACTATGGGGTTAAGGCTTTTCCCCATAGTTCTCCTTAGGGTAACGGGAGGACAAAAACTAGCGTCCTACCCTGTAGAGTTAACAAGCAAGGACAAGCATTGATCCAGGATGAGTAAAGTGAATGTGTGCTTTAAATATGTCCATGTAGAGTGAATAAACTTACTTGATTTGATTCCTAGACTTGTGCTTTTGCTACATGACTTGTTGGCAAGTTTGGCATACAAACGTTCAAAGCTTTCCCTAATATTTGTTAATTGAAGATGTGATGGGATCAGTATGGTATGACAAAAAGATGTTATTGAGAGTATATAACAAAGTCATTCAATCTAACTGTTTTATAGCTAGAAGATTATATTTTTTGCTCACTTGAAGGTAATGATATTGGGGTGCTTCAGTTTCCGAAGATGTTTGATATCTGTTTCTTTTATATGTCTGACTTTCTTTACAGCCACTTCTTCGCCATGAAACTTCCCCAGGAAGACAGCTCCCTGCGCTCCACTGCCTACCCACTGTAGGTCCTGAATCTCTTCAAATGGCACTTCCCAAGGGTCTTTACAGAACAAAAACAGAAATATAGACACACAAAGCGGTTATATAAGAACAGTTCACAATATATGTTTTTTATTTCTAGGAATCACTAGTTATCTTCACTTATGAACTTTGCTTACTGATGACATGCATTGCAGCCCCCTTTCCTCCTATATATAATATAGTATATAGTAAGTACCGGTGCTGATGTGGGCAGTACTGAAAGAACCAAATAAAAGTAAGCAACAAGAGGACTCCAACTCTATATCATACAAGTGTGTCTTTTGTGAACAGCTTAATTTAGGCTGAATTGTTTTCAGGCTGCAGAGTGATTTATAACAACTCAATAGGCAGACAATATTTTGACTGGACATTAATTATTTGCTCAACTTGTGGCTGATATGCACAGTCCAGAGAGGATCAGACGTATCTCATCAGGAGGCATTGTGAGAACCAAGGTGGATCACTGGTAAAACAGGCAGAGCAGAAGCTGATTATAAACCATGTGAGGAAGAAAGAGAGGGTTAAAGAGCTGACAATTGTGGACCATGGAGCAAGAAAGAGGAGGCAGAGTGGCAGCTGGCTGTAGGCTTAGAGGGTGAAGAGGAAAGACAGTAAGAGCTGATCATGGTGGGAGGATGGCAATGGAAATTATTTTAGCTGACTATGAAATATTGGGAGAGGAGGCAGAGCAGGAGCTGATTGTCTGATCATGGACTGAAGGCATAGGGGGGCCAATAATGGACCAGTGTGAAGACAGATGAGACTGTACAGGGGCTGACTATGAAAAATGAGAACAGACAGAGTGGACGCCTGTCATTGGTGGGGGTGGAAGGATGATGATGAAGTGAACAGTGTGAGGGAGATCATGGACCAGGAATAATGAATGCAGAGTGGTCTTGGCTGGAACATGGAGAAGAGGAGCAGCAGTTGAATGTGGACCATTACGAGGGTAGGCACAGTGGGAGCTCACTATGGGGTGGAGATGGTGGGAGTTGATTGTTACTAAAGGGGTGACACAATGGTAGGTGATTATGATCGAGGCAAGGAAGGTACAGTGGAAGCTGTTTACGGTAGTGATGGGGGAGGAAACCGAACCATCACTGTTTGTGGCACAGATGGGGAACTTAATGTTGCCAGGGAGGGAAGAGTAGGAGCTGATCATGGCAGGAGGGAAGCAGAGTGAAGGTGATCATGTCTGGGAGGAGGAAGGTAGACCAGCAGCTGATCATGGAATGGAGGGCATGGAAACAGGGAGATTTATGATTTATACTCTCTTTGACACAGAAATAGTCAGACAGGAAAAACAAAGCAGTACAACAAATTACCAATCCTGTATTCTTCTTTTGGTATATTCAGTACTTGCAGCTGTTTGCACCATTCGCAACACCCTATGGGAAGGGAAATGGGCCTGGCATGAACAGGATTCACATTTATGTAAGAGAACACTTTATATGTGTCTGATAGTCGACAACCACTATGACAGTCAGGGGACAACAGATACAGCGTCTGTTACACAGATAGAGGGGTATTGTGGAAAAGATGGCGCTCATAATCATGGAGCACAGCTCAGAAAGCCACGGAGTGAAGAGTATCAGCACACAGCAGCTTCAGGATTCTACATTAGGGTACAATAAAAAGCATAGAGCAACAGTGAGTGTGTAAAACAGAATGCATCTGACTATAATGTTGACAGGGATAGTGGTAAAAAGCAGTATGGACAGGTGCAGATATGGTCAAGCTGTTGTATGGACAGTGAGTGGAGAGCAGTCAGAGAATGTAATGTGGAAATGGGGGGGAAGAGCAGCAAGAGAAGTCACAACAATGTGGGGAGAGTACCAATGGAAGCTAGTGAGTGCATTGGGATAATAGTTGAGGAGTGTACGCATTCTGGCGATCTCTGTTCTTTATGTCTTGTTTTTCCAGTGGATAAGCTATCACCAATTCAAGTTGTCATCCTCCCATTAGAGAGAAGAAAACCGTAAAGGTCTGGACCCTAAGTGCCTTCACAATATGCGTAATTCTGCAATCATTAGGGGATGGAGCAGTGATGCTCTCTGCTAAGAGGGTCTGTCATTGTGATCCCTATTTAGTATTTGCAGGAAAGAACATAAGTGACTTGACTTGAAGAAACTCAAAACACCAAGAGAATGTCATGAAATGTTACATCTTTCTATTCTGGGTCACAACAGTGTGAGACACTATTTTACTGATTTATTCAATTAAGAGAAAACTGGTCAAACTGCTCTGGCTGTTTCTTGTGCTTCTTGATGTCCGAATAAAGTACTTACCGTATGATTTGTGCTTCAGGAGTGTGATGTGTAAGGGATTTACCTATCAGGCTCCTGAAACAGCTGCAACTCAACAAGACTTTAGAAATAGATGTTTTCCTTTTATACATTGATCCAATTGGGAAGACAATTATATGGATACAGTAGTTATAAGATTGGCCCTGTGGTTTTGAATGTTTCTGTACAATTCTTGGAATATAAGATAAAGGTAGAAGCCCCGCGAACAATGCACTGAAGTCAAAAGATATGACATTTCAAAGGAACCTCTTTGTGTGCCAGTTACTTCAATACCTGCCTTTGTGAGAACGTGAGACTCTGTGAACTCTGCTGTGAACCCAACCTCTGTGTCAGGGACTGAGCCTCTGAACCTTTGCGATGACAAATATGACTATATACATGTAATTTTAGGGAAGTTATTGTCTTTTGCAACCTATATAGGTTTCATTTGTGTTCTTCTTTGGTTACCAGTCCATTATAAGACATACAGAAGACAAATTAACATTCTGAATGTCTGTATTGTATTTTCTCATTCATCCTTCCTTGAATGATTTATTTTTAGGCAAAATACACTTGTGGTTTAATACTTACAGGGCTATTCACAAAAGGGTGAAGGGTTTGGAGAAGGCAGGAGAAGTGAACAATCTAGGACAACATCGCTGAACTGGAAAGTGAACTGAATTTGAGAATTTTTCCAAATCAGCTATTTTGGCCTAGACTGTTCACTTCTCCTGCCTTCTCCAAACTCTTCACCCTTTTGTGAACAACCCTGTTAATGTACATGTCCACTCCATGTGTGTATTTCTACACTTACCTTCTTCATGCTTGTGTTCTGTTGAATAGGTTTTTCCAATCATAGCCCAGACTGGCTTCAGACAACCAAAGAGTCCACCCAAGAACCCAACTCCAGCCTGACATTGCATGCGCCCCTCCCCAAGAGCTCGACATGGCCTGTCATCTCCAGGGCCTGCAGCTGCTCCTCCGCCACCTCTGTCCTCGGGTTCTTGTGGATCTTGAGGAACACTGTGTGTAAGAGGAGAGGATGAATCCTCATTGGGAAGAGTGACTTCTGTCCGCACCATATCTCGCAGCACACATTGTGTGGGGGTTAGTTCTTGCTCTGGGGTGCAACCAGGTGGCGTATCAGTGTCCAGTCTCCGAATTGGTCCATCTATCAGTAGGCTGGCAAAGGAGGGAGAAGGAGTGCGGGTATCATGTAGGCATGCCATTATAACTCATGTGGCAAGATAAGGAATTCAACTAAGAAATATCTGCTAAGTTCTTAGCGATGAACCTATGGAAAAAAAGCAGACACACCAGGTGATTATTAGTAAAAATAAATACAAGTAATAACAATATATACATTTACTAAGCCATTAAACAATAGAGACCAACTTAATACATCTCATACACACTTTGTGGATATTTTATATTTCCATTGCAACAAAACACACTTTTTTTTAATCTGGGCCAAAGCATCTAGGACAGTCTTTCTCAACCAGGGTTCCATTGCTCACCGGGGTACCTTCTAGTGTTCCTCGAAATTTTGTGATGGTAGGACTCTGCTGTGAATGGGGAATTCTGATGTAAAGGGGGTTCTGATGTGAGAGGGGAGCTCCTGATGTAAATGGGGCTTCTAAAGTAAACGCCTGGTGCAAAGGAGGGTTCTAATGTGAAGGGAGGAGGACTATGATGTAAAAGGAGGGGGCTTCTGATGTGAAAGGAGGAGGACTATGATGTAAAAGGAGGGGGCTTCTGATGTGAAAGGAGGAGGACTATGATGTAAAAGGAGGGGGCTTCTGATGTGAAAGGAGGAGGACTATGATGTAAAAGGAGGGGGCTTCTGATGTGAAAGGAGGAGGACTAGGATGTAAAAGGAGGGGGCTTCTAATGTGAAAGGAGGAGGACTATGATGTAAAAGGAGGGGGCTTCTGATGTGAAAGGAGGAGGACCATGATGTAAAAAGGAGGGTGCTTCTAGTGTGAAAGGAGGAGGACTATGATGTAAAAGGAGGGGGCTTCTAGTGTGAAGGGGAGCTACTGATGTGAAGAGGAGCTTCTGATGTGAAAGAAGGACTATGATGTAAAAGGAGGCGGTTCTAATGTGAAGGGGAGCTTCAGATGTAAAGGGGGACTCTGAAAGGGAGAATTCTAAAGTGAAGGGAGGACTTTGGTGCAAAGGATGGAACCCCACTATATTCAAATGTTTTTGCGTGGGGTCCCCCCTTTTATATTTTAGACTGGGGTACCTCAAGATTTTGCATACTTTTTAAGGGTGCCATGACTGAAAAAAGTTTGAGAAAGGCTGGTCTAGGTAACATCTGATAACCTGAATCTGAAAATAACATTTCCGCTAGGATTAGGATATACTAAAACCAAATCTCTGTAAATGATTTTTTTATTTAAATACATATACTAAATTTCTCCCACTATACTGGATTTTATAAGGCAGGTCACTGAAATATTGCTTTTGCAGTTGTCGTATTAGAACGAATTATATTGCTTATGTGTAAGCTTCCAATAATACAATTATAGCAGAGTATCACAGTGCAATGGTTACTTGAACACTGTAATCATATTATACAGTACACTACTGCTGCATGTTTTATACTGTACTTGTATGCCATTAACTCATTTAGATGTATCAGTCCGAAAGCCTCAAATCTTACTAGTAATCTCCTCTAAGTGTATAATGCAATCTTGGGGATTTCACAAAAAATGCTAACCTCACAAAGGCTGGCAGAGACTTATGATTGCAGCTACTGGGGAGTAATATATGCTTCATAAAACTAATCCCTGGAATTCTTATAACACTAATGCTTTCGAAGTGCTATTACACTTATGTTAAACCTTTCACTGCATAATTAAACTCAGGGGTCAGAGTCAGGACACAGAGCAGAGGAAAAGGGCCAAATGACCCAACGGATCCAAAAGAAGAGCTGTCTGTGTTCCTAATACACACCAATCAGCATCTTCCATTCCATGCTCTGTTAGAAGGCTATAAAGAACAAGGAACATTATGGTGCTAGTACGGCAATAAAGTTTTTAATTACTTTTTCAATAAGCAGACCTGCAGAGTAGCAGTACTTTACTACGCCTTATTTATTAAACTGCTACAATCAGTGAACATTGCGCCAATCTAAGCAGTAATCAATATACCAAACAATCTATTTTCTACCAGGTCTGCATACTATGCTCCCTATACCTCAAGCCCTGCTGAAGGGGGCAAGGTTTCAGCTTCTGGAACACGTTGGCTCTCTGTATTCCATCTGATTTTACATCAGAATAAACTTTTATCTGGACTCAAAGTTCACAGGGTGGCATGTCAGTGTTAGATTTACTTATTTATCAAATGCCTGAAGAAAGACCTGTTCTCCTTGTTTGCATCCAGGGGAGTATAAATGAAGTCCCTCCAAGTGTATGTACACATACAGCATTACTACATAAGCAGTGTAAGGCAACAAGTAGGAAATGCAAAGTATAGTAAGCCAGCCTATCAGAATTCACTTTATTGAAACCAGATCACTGTATTATAGATTCTGACTGCTTGTTTTGGGTACTGGCATTTACACTTGTAGGTTCACTTGTGTTTTTAGAGCCACGGCCATGCAGACTATAGGTCCTGCAACTGTACAAAATATGATCTTATCATCGTCATCTACTTTAAAGTGATATTAAAGTCAAAATGTGTTCAAGTTATTTCAAATGGTCATTAAATCACCTACAATGGATGCTGCTCCTTGATGTTTATAAGTTTTACTTTCCTGCAGAATCAGCTGGTCCCCTGAGCACTGGCCCTGATACCCCTGGCTACTTCCTTTGTAGGGTCCTATGGGGCCACCCTTGTGTATGCTAGTAAAAATACAGGCACAGTAAAGAGAGCCACGCCCCTCCCCCTGCTCCTCCCTCTTCCTTACCCCCCTTTTCTTTCTCCAAACTAGTAGATGAACAGCTGCAGGAGACTGTGCTGTCCCCTGGTGTCTTGTACTGGACAGGAAGTTCAGGGAAGTGGAGCTGAGAAAGTTCGGGCTGTTAGGAAACATGATGGTAAAAGTTTAAAGAAACACTTTGCTGGGCAATGCATATTTCTTTGATCAGTATTCACTGTAGCGGTCTAAGGTCCAGTGAGTCATCACATCCTATACAGTGTATAGAACATGAGGATGCCGGGGGACATACTATGCCTGGAGTGGAGGAGGAGGCAGGCTGGAGGGAGTGGTGTAGGAGCCATCCAGGATCATGGTTTGGGAGAGTATAACTTTGTTATTTTAGCTCCCGACAAAACAAGGACATAACCCTTGCAGTGCGGGGGGCAGCGGCAGACTCCCTGTAAGGCTCCCTGGACAAAATGAGCACTTAACCCTTACAGTGCGGGGGGTATCCCCCCTGTAAGGCTCCCTAGATAATATGAGCACTTAACCCTTGCAGTTCGGGGGGGGGGGGGGGACTTTACCCCTTGGTGGTCGGGGGGGGGGGGGTAGCCCCACTGTAAGGGTTAAGATTTGATTTACTCTTAGTTCTGCTTTAAGGACAATGCTATCCACAGTGCTGAATGTTAACCCTGCAGGACAGAAATATGAGAAAGTTCTTTGCTTTAATAGTTAGTTAGTGTATCACTGAAGTGTCACAACATTTCACTGGCTGCATGCTTGTTGTGGGAGAGTGATTTACTAAGATGGAAAGGATGAGCCCCAGAATATGCACTTTTTCAAACAAGTCAGCATTATACAAAAGAGGGTAAATTAATGTTATGAGTGGACCCTCTAAAGTCAAAAGGTATTGTAAGATATTGTAGGTGACTATTCAATCTGGAATCATCAATGCACTAGAGTTCTACTATTAGTATTGGGGTAAAACAACTCAGCACACATTACATAAGACAGAAGACTACCACTGCGCAGTATATTGTATTCTGTCCTACGGTTTACCTGTGCAAATTGTCAAGCCATATTACACAACACAGTAACGGGCAGCTTACTAGGCAATGGTGCATTGCTTAGTAAACTGATTTACAAGATTAGTGTACAGCTGTCTTCTCTGAGTCTATGAGAACATGAGTGCAGAGCTCTGTCCATGGTGCTGAAATACTGGGCTGCCTATATTACCCAACAATGACATCAACCAGCTCTGTGTATAGGAATGTACAATAGAGATGTAGGAATAGACATGTCATCATCCAGGAGTTGACATGTTATACAGTTCAAATGATGTGGAAATGGGAAAACTACATTTAAAAGTTGACTTTCTTCTTTCACTTTTTATTATCAGTATATGTGTTCTGTCGCTGATGCATAGTGTGATGACACTGCATCTCTTGAATGTTTATATACAATAGCCATAAATACAAATACTTTGGATTTCTAAGGTGTCAATAAAAGGTCGTAGGAAATATATTGCTTAAAAACATATATGTGTCAATTTTATGTACAACATAATCACAAAAACACTATCACCATACACAAAGATTGATGCTAATGAACTCAAAGAGTATATTCTATCTCCATGTTATTCTTACAAGATCTATTCAAAACATCCTATGTTAAAACCATCCATGTGACCGAATCTAATTTTTTTATTTATTTATAAAGCTCATTTTTGACTACAATGAAGTAGAATACAATGTGAGGAGGTAAAAGATAGGGGCTCACATATTTGGAACACGTTTAGTAGATCTTAGTCTACTTCTTCAGACTACATAAGGATGGAATAGTTATCCAGATATCTTCATAATAACAGGTGGCAGTATCTCATCGTGATTTACGTATATTTGCTGTATACACTTGCTCAGACCACATGGAGAGGTCCACAAAGAACTAAAAAAGCATTGCGATCAGATGCTCCGCATACAGACAAGCAGTAGCTCTTACATAGGCACAGTTTGGGGTCTGTTAATGACTGAGGGTCATCTGAGTTAGGGAAAATGTTACATAAACATTGTTAGGAAATCAAAGCTAGCTTGCTGCTTGTATGTGTGCTGCACAACAACCCTATGTACTAAAGAACCTAGCATCCAGACAGTGACTGGTCTCAATGCACAGTACTGATTGTGCTTTTGTATCCCCCCTGAGGCTGCACACAGACATAAGCACCCTATACGTTCACATACATTGATTTTTAGGTTAAAGAAAATGCAGAGCTTCAGTGTCTCGGTAATCAGATACTCGATCCCCGGACCGCACAGATATTCAAATCAAACAACAAAACATATTTATATGTGTCATTGCTGTTATGTTTTACTAAGCAGTCTGTCATTTAAAATAAAATGTCATCAACATTCACAATGAAGCATGCCAGTGAAAGTAGTACTAAGAAATGACATTCACCGCATCATGATTTCCCAACCTCTGCCGGTGCTGACACAATTAGCAGCTACAAGAGCAGCCATTACCCAATGTGACGGATATTCTTCAGCCACAGATATTTGTCAGACACCAATGGTAAGCCATGAACAGTGTCTGCATGAGATGATCAGAACATACCTGGACTATGGTCATGGAAGCACCAAGTCACGACCAAAGAGATTACTGGGTATGCATTTCGGACTAGTAGTCTTGAGCTGGACAAGCATGCAGTCCA
>NW_017306496.1:1062297-1064795 GCF_000935625.1 Nanorana parkeri
GGCTAGTTCATGCTCCCTCAGTTTTACCTGTAGCCTGCAGCTGGTTAGTTTTCTAATGCTAAGGCAAAGCTGCTCCAACAAATATAATATTCTTACAGTCAGCATCCAAAGAAAACAGCAATGACACAAACACGTTGTTTAGCACTATCCATTAAAAAAAAAACACTTTGTCCGTATTATACATCTTTCTTTTATTGAAATAAAAATGGGTGGTGTGTAGTTACTCAATAGGCAGCATGCTTTCTGCTTTTTCAAGCAAAACATAATACATTATTCAACCCAAAAAGCCTGCAGCGGGATTATTTGCAAATTGAGGCAACTTTTCCAATGTGCCTGCCCAAATCAGGCATCGGAATTAAACTGACCAAATCATTGCCTGAGAAGATCCCCATGTACAAGTCCCCGGGTACTGATAGATCATTGTGTGCTATGACATACAACGCAGGACACACCACAGTAAAGAGAGCGGCATGGACTCCTGATTCATAGGATGATTATTAGGTAACAAGGGTTGTATGAATTCTGTGTAAACATTTATGATGTGTTTATGTCGTCTTAGATCTCCTAACTACACAGACCCTAAATTCCAGGTTTTATTTTAAACTACTCCAATAAATAGTTTGTGAACAAAATATAAAAAGATATGTTTTATTGCTGCTGCAAAATGCAAAGAAGACATGCAAAGTGCAGTGACCCACAGCAAAATGTCAGAACCGATTTTGGCTACTAGGGGTTATGTTACGGTACAGTGCTCATTGTTCTTTGCTATACCAAGTAAGTCTATTTATGATGCAACTGGGACAGTATCTATCTTAAACCTCCCTAGTATCATGTATGATACATACACCATTAGAGAACGCAGGGACAATTTCATATATGTGTTGACAGCAGCCATATACAGATCCGCAGGCAGTGTGTACAAGGAGAATGTGTAGAGTAAAGCACACAGCATGCTGAGCACCAGCTGCCTCCCACTAATACTGCGATCTCCATTCATACACACAGCAATGTGTTTACCATCTGCAGCACCGACTCTTTTCTCCATCACACAACCCCTGACAGTCCCAGCAGCATCCATTGCTACCCACTGACTGCACACAGTGCTGCTGCTGGTGCCTTCCATTTTACCGGCGCTGCACCCAGGCTCTTTAATATGACAATTACATCATTCACCTCCAGAGAAGTGAGGACTCATGCATTAAATATCCCCCCCCCCCAGCAGTGGCTCAACAGACTCCCTCACCAGCTCTCTCTACTATATTGTGTGCAGAGAACACTGACAGCCTCTTCTCCAAATACACATCAAAGAACATATGGATTAAATCAGAAGAAAAGCTTTATTCATTCAAGATCAATCAGGATTTTAAGTCATTTCTCGGTTTTTAAACAGTAAAAACATATTCCATCATCCCAAACACAAACTGTAATCAGCACATCAACAACAACAACAGCTATGACATGGAAGAAAGAAGAGTGTGCATGGAAAGAAGAGACGTCCCTGCACTGAATACCCATAGACCGGCATTGTCACTGCTTCTAGAGGTCCATTGCCTGAGCCAAGAATACAACACACAGCAATATGGAATCTTTACATTCTATATGTTATAGGTCCGTCATACATCATCTATGACACATGACATCCAAGAACAACGGCTTCCATTCTCCTATCATATACTCCATATCAGGTACACTAAATAGAAAACATACACGCAATACAAGGAGACTTCCACTGAAATGTTCTAAATAGACTGTCACATATACAATACACAGGTAGGTCAATAGCTGGGGTGAGGTGTACATGCAGGGGACCATCAGTCTTACCATGGCCAATAGAATCTAATATATCCATTCAAATATCTATGATCTATGTATGGATCTATCTATAGATCTATCTATGGATTAATCTATCTGTCTATGTACCTATGGTCCTATCGATGTATCTGTCTATGAATCTATCCATCTATCTATTATCTATCTATGGATCTATCTGTACCTAGACATCTATAATCCATCTATACATCTATCTATGAATTTATGGATCAGTCTGTATATGGATCTATCTATGTATCCATAGCTCTACCTAACTATGGATCTCTTTGTCCATATGGATCTATCTATGGATCTATTTATCTATGGATCTTATCTATTCTATGGATCTCTCTATGTATCCATTATATGGGTCTCTCTATGTATACATTCTATGGATCTCTCTCTATGTATACATTCTATGGATCTCTCTCTATGTATACATTCTATGGGTCTCTCTATGTATACATTCTATGGATCTCTCTATGTATACATTCTATGGATCTCTCTCTATGTATACATTCTATGGGTCTCTCTATGTATACATTCTATGGATCTCTCTCTATGTATACATTCTATGGATCTCTCTATGTATCCATTATATGGGTCTCTCTATGTATCCATTATATGGGTCTCTCTATGTATCCATTATATGGGCCTCTCTATGTATACATTCTTTGAACCTCTCTCTA
>NW_017306496.1:1064880-1103827 GCF_000935625.1 Nanorana parkeri
CTATGTCTCTCTCTATGTATACATTATATGGGTCTCTCTATGTATACATTATATGGGTCTCTCTATGTATACATTCTATGGATCTCTCTATGTATCCATTATATGGGTCTCTCTATGTATCCATTATATGGGTCTCTCTATGTATACATTCTATGGATCTCTCCATGTATACATTCTATGGATCTCTCTCTATGTCTACCTATTGATCTATCTATGGCTCTTATCTATTCTATGGGTCTCTCTATGTATCTACTTATGAATCTCTCATTGTATCTACCTATAGATCTATCTATTCTATGGATCTGTCTATTCAACGTATCTCTCTATGTATTTGTTCTATGTATCTATTCTATGGATCTCTCTATGGATCTTTCTATGTATCTGTTCTATGGATCTCTCTAGGCATCTGTTCTATGGATATGTTCTATGGCTCTCTCTATCTATTCTATGGATCTCTTTATGTATGTGACTTCGGTCGATGTGTTCTTTTCTGTACATGGTGAATTGTCTAGGAATGAAGGAATTGGTTAATAACAGAACACATAATTTCAATGTTCTGACTCTGACCCGTGTGTGACATCATCAATACTTCATGTATAAGATATGATGTGTGACATCATGAATACTCATGTATATGATGTCATGTGTGACATCACCAATACTTCATGTATATGATATGATGTGACCTGATACAACAATGGTGTCCCTGAAGTGTGGAGTACACACATATACACTGAGTGCAGACACACGGACACACATCGGTGCTCACTGCTCAGTATCAAGAACACAATGTAAACAGTACAGTTGATAAAAAT
Organism: Nanorana parkeri; assembly: GCF_000935625.1. Taxonomy (NCBI): domain Eukaryota; kingdom Metazoa; phylum Chordata; class Amphibia; order Anura; family Dicroglossidae; genus Nanorana; species Nanorana parkeri. The sequence continues at coordinate 1,065,696 of NW_017306496.1, forward strand.
CCCAAAGCATATGACGTCATGATATAAACAATACTCGGCCGATGTCAGCTGTCATACACACACCGCATGGCCAGTGTCCCGATCCCCGCTCATGTATGATGTCATGTCACTGATCTCCACTAATATACCATAGAACTGCCCCAGACACAACACCGACTGACCTCTGTTCCTGGTGTGCACACCGACCACCCGCTCCATCTAATCCATGGAGGTGTCAGAGCTCCGATCACCGGACCGGACCGTCCTCTCCTGCCTTCTACTGTGTGCCCATAGCCAGCGCCGGGCTGTGTGTCTGGGGGGCGGGGCCTCATCTGTCAAAGCTGATTGGCTCCTCCCTCCACGTGCTGCCTCCTCATACCTGTCCATATGTGTATACTCATTTCTGATCTGCTGCCTCCTCATACCTGTCCATGTGTGTATACTAATCCATGATCTGCTGCCTCCTCATACCTGTCCATGTGTGTATACTCATCTGTGATCTGCTGTCCATGATGTGTGTGTGTGTACTCATCTCTGATCTGCTGTCCATGATGTGTGTATACTCATCCCTGATTTGCTGTGTGTGTGTGTTCATCTGTGATCTGCTGTCCATGTGTGTGTTTACTCATCTGTGATCTGCTGTCCATGTGTGTGTGTGTACTCATCTCTGATCTGCTGTCCATGAAGTGTGTATACTCATCCCTGATCTGCTGTGTGTGTGTGCTCATCTGTGATCTGCTGTCCATGTGTGTGTTTACTCATCTGTGATCTGCTGTGTGTGTGTGTGTGTGTGTGTGTGTGTGTGTGTGTGTGTGTGTGTGTGATACTCATCTCTGATCTGCTGTCCATGTGTGTACTCATCTCTGATCTGCTGTCCATGTGTGTATACTCATCTCTGATCTGCTGTCCATGTGTGTATACTCATCTGTGATCTGCTGTCCATGTGTGTGTTTACTCATCTGTGATCTGCTGTCCGTGTGTGTAATCATCTGTGATCTGCTGTCCATGTGTGTGTACTCATCTGTGATCTGCTGTCCATGTGTGTGTACTCATCTGTGATCTGCTGTCCATGTGTGTATACTCATCTCTGATCTGCTGTCCATGTGTGTACTCATCTGTCATCTGCTTCCATGTGAGTATACTCATCTCTGATCTGCTGTCCATGTGTGAGTATACTCATCTCTGATCTGCTGTCCATGTGTGTATACTCATCTCTGATCTGCTGTCCATGTGTGTATACTCATCTCTGATCTGCTGTCCATGTGTGTGTATACTCATCTCTGATCTGCTGTCCATGTGTGTATTCTCATCTGTGATCTGCTGTCCATGTGTGTGTATACTCATCTCTGATCTGCTGTCCATGTGTGTATACTCATCTCTGATCTGCTGTCCATGTGTGTATACTCATCTCTGATCTGCTGTCCATGTGTGTATACTCATCTCTGATCTGCTGTCCATGTGTGTATACTCATCTCTGATCTGCTGTCCATGTGTGTATACTCATCTCTGATCTGCTGTCCATGTGTGTGTATACTCATCTCTGATCTGCTTTCCATGTGTGTGTACTCATCTGTGACCTGCTGTCAATGTGTGTGTATACTCATCTGTGATCTGCTGTCCATGTGTGTATACTCATCTCTGATCTATTGTCCGTGTGTGTATACTCATTTATGATCTGTCCCATGTACTATGTCTCTCCCAGCATTGCCCTGTACGCCTGTCTCTCGCACTGACCCCAATGCAGTGCTGTCACCCAGCAGTCTACATACAGCCTGTGTCCGGTGTCCCTGCATGTCTCCCCTCCTTCCCCTTCTTATTATTCCATCAGTTGTGGCCCTCCATTATCTCTGGCAGCCAATCAGCAGGCTGCATGGGGAGGGAAGCGGCTCCGGTCCCTGGCTGCTATCTGGATGTCACATCAGCGCAGAAGGTGAAGGGGAGCGCAGCTGATGTGCCTGCAACACTCTGACGTCACCACTCAGGAGGGGGAAGGAGGTGGGCGGGGCTGGGAGGAGATAGCCGTACTGGAAGTGGAGAGAGAGGGAGGAGTGCGGGAGAGGGAGCCATACACATGCGGAGTGGGCGGGGCCAGCATACATGCCAGGTAAAGGACGATCGGGATGTCACATTGGTCCCCAGTAATGGTGAGCTGTGACCACCTTACAGAGCACCGCATGTGACAGTGTACCTGTGACATCATCGCTTTGTAGCCTATGTGCAGCCAAAATACACAGCGCTGCATGCACAGGGTATTCTAGGCAGAGCGTGCGGTCATGTGACCACTGTCACCTATCTATAGGGGATCACTGGCTGATTTATACATATAAGTCTTCAGTGATATTTAAAGAGGAATTCCAGGAAAACATCAATACGCATTTAAAGAGGAAGTCCAGCTGTGAACAAAATTAACCCTTGCAATGGTGCTCTCCCCGCGCTGCAAGGGTTAACTGCTGGGTGATACACTCACCCGAATCTCGGTCCTGTGGCAGTCAGCGCTCACCTCTCTCCCCCTCTGCTGTGGTATGACCCTCGGCGTCCTCACATCTTATGCAGGTAAATGGCTTTGCATTAGAAGTGATGATGTCAATGGGTCATTAGACTGCCAGAGCCCAGGGGCGACGAGGCAGCGCAGATCTGTCTAGCAGCCAGGCAGGACCGAGGATCAGGTAAGTATCTCTTCTCTAATACAGCCCTATGACTAAAACAAGCAGTTAACCCTTGCAGTGCAGGGATATGCCACTACAAGGGTTGATTTAGTTAATTCCTGGAGATCCTCTTTAAAATCTGCTGGCATACAAGAAGTTAAATATAACGCGTCGTACGCCACCTGGATCTTTTTTAATTGAGCGCCAATAGTACAGCTATCACTATACTAGACAAGACCTTCAGGTCTCCTACACAGCAGCCGACTCGTTGTTTGCCCGCCCTTCTCTCTCCTTGCCCAATCACAGAACGCTTTGTATTTTGTGAACCCAATCACCAACTACAAAGCGTTCTGTGGATGGATGTGGGGGAGGAGGAGGGGTGTGCAGTGTGTAGGAGAGCCGGGTTTCTATCAAAGATTGTGACTGGGTTAGAATCACGTGGTACATGCCCACTTTTTCAGCGGTGGAATATGTGACCGGCAAACGGTGAAGAATTCCAAAGCTTTCTCAGCTGTTCCAGGGCAGATTGGCATCGCAGATTGTATGTGCAGGAGAACCGATCTGCCCCGGAACAGCTGATTGGTCTTGAAATGTCACCTCTATCCGACTTTGTGAAATGTTAGATCGCACTCACAGAGTCGGATAGAAGTGACATTTCAGGACCAATCAGCTGTTCCGGGGCAGATCGGTTCTCCTGCATATACCATCTGCGATGCCGATCTGCCCTGGAACAGCTGGAATTCTTCACCTTTTGTCGGTCACATATTTTACCGCAGAAAAAGTGGGCGTGATTACGTTAAAATGTGTGACCAGTCACACATTCCACCGCTGATAAACTGGGCAGGATTAGGTTAAGATGTGTGACCACGTCACTGGTCACACATTCTAACGCAGTCACAAACTTTGATACAACGCCGGGTGTCGGAGTGCTGGTTTCTATCAATAGCTGGGCTGTTGGAATTCAGTGACGCAAAATACAGAGGTCAAGGAGGCGGCTTACACCACGTTGCACTTAACTCCTTGTATGTCAGAACATTTGAAGTACTTTTTCTCCGGAGTTCTTCTTTGTAGCTGAACTTTAATGTGATCGGGCTGTCTAATACACCACCACTGAGCAACAATGTGTCTAGCACAGTGTGTAGTGCAATGGGCAAAAGCGCTAAGCACATGTAACACACGTTTCTGTGCGTCGCTGTAGCACACTGGTGCCAATAGACTCTTAGTATCAGCCTCTTGTAAATCTCTTGACAGCAGACTGAGAGCGGGAGGCCAGCTAGGTATGCTGCATGCACACATGCGGACCAGGAACAGGCAGAGAGACGATCTCACCAGTCTGCTGCTGCTCCTTCACTGTCCAGTCACAGACCAGGGGCAGGGGGGTGACCACTTCTGGTTACCATCCTGGTTGTGCTGCGTAGCAGGACTGTGTAAATCAGCAGACTGGATTGCTAGTAAAGCTTTTGGCAGTTAAAACAGCTTTTGTATACTTTCTGTAGCTGTTTGCCTGGAGTGTAAGTGTTATAAACAATGTCAGCCACGGTTTAAGGTTGGAGACCTGTACATACACTTTTTATAAATGCCATAAAGGATGCTGTGTTGTTGAGAAACGCAGGGCCCTTCATAAATATGCTCCTTGTTGTAAGCTGCACCACCAGGGACTAGACATAAATAAAACCTGTTTGTGGTCCCCAGGGACTCGCAACATGTTTTGATGCCAACTACTAGAAGAGATTTGTGACTAGACACACTATTACTGATGTGTTCAGGGGACATGATGCAGGACAGACTATGGGCACCATACTGATTCCAACCCCTGCGACAATCCACCCTGACAAACAGACCTGCTCAGAGCTACTCCTGCCTGCTGCCGCCATTGCCAAGGGGCCTCATTCTCCGCCTTGGTGTACCAGCAGTGAGACTCTGAAATGAGGGTGATGTGTTAGGAGCTCTATATCACATATTCCATATTATCTTCAAAACTGCCAGTTATTTTCTATGGAGACCAATACGATTTGGCAATTGTGGTCACATGGCTAAAAGATACTTATCCTTTGGTTAAAGCTGTGTGATTTAGTCCATGAGATTCCACTACTAACGTGCATTTAACACACGCTATCGCACAGCACATGTTACCACACACTAAGTGCACTGGTGCATTGCATTTCCATCCATTGAATTTCCAATGGGCCCTTCACTGATGTGAAAGGGGAGGCTCTGATGTGAATGGGGGGACTCTGATGTGTAAAAGGGACTTTCACGTGAAAGGGGGGGGCTCTGATGTGAAAAGAGAGACTCTGAGGGTTCTGATGTGAAAGGGAGGACTCTGATGTGAAAGGGAGAATTCTCATGTGAAGGGGACTCTGATGTGACGGGAGGACTCTGATGTGAAGGGAGACTCGGATGCGAAGGGAGTACTCTGATGTGAAGGGAGGATCTAATGTGAAAGGGGGGACTCTGATGTGAAAGGGAGGACTCTGATGTTATGGGAGGACTCTGATGTCAAGGGGGGTTCTGATGTGAAAGGGAGGACTCTGATGTGATGGGAGGACTCTGATGTGAAAGGGAGGATTCTCATGTGAAGGGGACTCTGATGTGACGGGAGGACTCTGATGTGAAGGGAGACTCGGATGCGAAGGGAGTACTCTGATGTGAAGGGAGGATCTAATGTGAAAGGGGGGACTCTGATGTGAAATGGAGGACTCAGATGTGAAGGGGGGGCTCTGATGTGAAGGGAGGACCCTGATGTGTAAGGGGAGACTTTGATATAAAGGGGAGACTTTTATGTAAAATGGGAGGCTCTGATGTGTAAGGGGGGACTCTGATGTGAAGGGGGGACTCTGATGTGAAAGGGGAGACTCTGATGTGAATGGGGGACTTTGATGTGTAAGGGGAGACTCTGATGTGAAAAGAGAGACTCTGATGTGAAGTGGCACTCTGTTGTGAGGAGGGACTCTGATGTGAAAGGGGAGACTCTGATGTGAAGGGGGGGCTCTGATGTGTATGGGGAGACTTTGAGGTGAAGGGGAGTCTCTGATGTGTAAGGGGGGGACTCTGATGTGAAGGAGGGACTCTGATGTGACCTTCCGTATCTGCCCCTGCTGAGACCCTCCACAGCTACTGAGACCCTCAGCATCTGCTCCTGTTAGACCCCCCGCATCTTCCCTGGTGAGACCCTCCACATCTGCCCCTAGTGAGACCCTCTGAATCTGCCCCTGGTAAGACCCTCTACATCTGCCCTGCTGAGACCCTCTGCATCTGCCCTTGGTAAGACCCCCCGCATCTCACTTACTTAGACCCTCCACATCTGCCCCTAGTGAGACCCTCCACATCTGACCTGCTGAGACCCTTTGCATCTGCCCCTGCTGAGACCCTCGGCATCTGCCCCTGCTGAGACCCTCGGCATCTGCCCCTGCTGAGACCCTCGGCATCTGCCCCTGCTGAGACTCTCTGCATCTGCCCCTGCTGAGACCCTTTGCATCTGCCCCTGGTGAGACCCCCCGCATCTGCTCCTGGTGAGACTCTCCGCATCTCACTTGCTTAGACCCTTCACATCTGCCCCTAGTGAGACCCTCTGAATCTGCCTCTATTGAGACCCTCTTAATCTGCCCCTAGTGAGACCCTCTGAATCTGCCCCTAGTGAGACCCTCCACATCTGCCCTGCTGAGACCCTTTGCATCTGCCCCTGCTGAGACCCTCCGCATCTGCCCCAGCTGAGACTCTCTGCATCTGTCCCTGCTGAAACCCTCCAAATCTTTGCTGCTGAGACCCTCCACATCTGCCCCTGCTGAGACCCTCCACATCTAGCCCTGCTGGGACCCTCCACATCTGCCCCTGCTGGGACCCTCTTTATCTGCCCCTGCTGAGACCTTTCACATCTGCCCCTACTAAGATCTGCCCTGCTGAGACCCTCCACATCTGCCCCTGCTTAAACACTACTCATCTGCTCCTGTTGGGACTCTCCACATCTCGCATGCTGAGACTCTCCGGATCTGCCCTGCTGCGATCCTCCACATCTGCCCTGCTGGGACCCACCCTAGAGCAGAGCGACAGCAGAGTATGTAGAAAATGTATATACTATTATTCTGCATTGCTGTATAATGTATTGCAGGGATTTGTAGTCCTTTATTTCTGGTGGTATTCTGCATTGCTGTATAATGTATTGCTGGAGTTTGTAGTCTTCTATAGCTGGTGGTATTCTGCATTGCTGTATAATGTACACCTGGGATTTGTAATGCTCGATAGCTGGTGATATTCTGCATTGCTCTATAATGTATTGCTGAGATTTGTTGTCCCTCTACAGCTTGGAGTCAGTGGCAGAACTGTCAGGGTTCCAGCATTTGCAGCTATGACCAGGCCCTGGTGCTCCACCACTGTCCTAAATTAGTCTGTATTGTTTTAGAAAAACTGTCACATGACACTAAAAAAAAGGTATTGGTAATTGGTATCTGTAAGTACTTGAGGAAAAGTATCGGTATTTGAATTCGGTCTGGAAAAAATGGAATTGGCGCATCCCTAATAATATTAGTGTGTGACTGGGGGGGGCACATTAGAGTGTAAGCTTCTCTGGTGCAGAGACTGATGTTGCTGGCTCAGTGTTCTCTGTCCAGCACTGTGGTATATGTCAGAGCTATATAAATGTATATTAATAGTGTGTGACTGTGGGAGGACATTAGAGTGTAAGCTCCTCTGTACAGAGACTGATGTGACTGGCTCAGTGTTCTCTGTACAGCACTATGGTATATTTCAGAGCTATATAGATGTATAAAAATAATAGTGTGTGATTATGGGGGGACATTAGAGTGTAAGCACTCTTGGTGCAGAGACTGGTGGGGAGTTGGATAGGGAGTGAGATCTGGTCCCAGGCCCTGGGCTGGGGGGGAGGGGGGGCATGGGAAAAAAAAATCTTGCACTAAGGCCCTTTGTCCCTTAGGTCCACCACTGAGGGTTTGGTATTGATGTTGGTGGTGGTGGAGGTGGGGGGCATACATCTCTTTTTAAATTTACATCTAAAAAAAAAAAGGGTTGAGAACCGCTGGCTTTGTGCATAGTCTGTATACACAGCATGTGTTTAACTGCTGTCAATATAAAAGAGATAAAGTTTTAGGTATTATTGGTGTGTATAAAATGTCTTGTAACACTTCATAGAAGGGCAAGGTACCATTGTGCATAGCAGCGTGCACTAAACATCAAAGATTAATCAAGTGGAAGTTTTAGAAAGTCAAAAGTAAATGGAGCACACTGGAAAAAGCAAAGAAGACAAAATCCTTAAAAAGGTTCAACATAAAGTCACTGATATATTTATTAGGGATGCACAGATACTTTTCGAGTACCAGTGCCGATACCTGGCATTTTCATGAGAACTACCAGGGTTGCAGTGGTTGCAGCTGGGACCTGGCTCTGGCGCTCCACCACTGTCCTGAAATCATTAGTCTGTATTGTTTTAGAAAAACTGTCACATGGCAATAAACAAAAATGTATCAGTACTCGTACTTGTAAGTACTCGACAAGTACCAGTACTCGTACTCGCAAAACTGGTATCTGTGCATCCCTTTATTTCTATTTATAAAAACAAAATCATACATTAAAACGGAGATGCACACATGCCAGAAGCTCCGTGTGCTCCTTACAAATGACAGCTGCCTCCTAACTTTTGAGTTTTTCTCTAGTGTAGTCCTGGAGCTCAAAGTATCAGTACTTGTACTTGTACCGAGTACTGTACTTGCTATCTGTGAAACCCTAATATTTATAAATGATTCTGTCTCTGTTTCAGCAGGCTTTAGTTACCATGTGAAAGGAAAGAGAAACATGATGTGTAAGAACTACTTCACAGATGTGTAATAAAGTATCCATACCTGCTTATAGAAAATGAGATAACATGTAGGGTTCATTTCCATCATAACGCGGTATGCTTTAATGTCCAATAAATCTGCGTATCTGTGTGTTGTGATGCATTTTAATGCTTGGCAACGCACTGTAGATGTGTGTTGGGGTGCAATTGCCTTTGCATCGCAATGCATCATAACACAAATTTACAGCACATCACTGTGTTATAATGTGTGAACCTGAACAGCTTTGCAGAGCGGTTTGTCTTTGTCATATTAGGAAAAAAGAGGATAAAAATGACCGCTGGTAATAATAGTGAACAGTCCATGATTGGGCTAGAATCGGGCAAGTCAGTGTGGCTGTGGGAATTTGTACCCATTCAGCCAAAAAAAAGCATTGGTGGGGTCAGGTACTGATAATCAATGAGAAGACCTGGCTTTAATAGGGTTAATGTATATCTAAAGCCAAAACTTTTGTTTTCATATTACAAAGAGTAGGCGAGAGTTAAAACTGCTCAAGGGCATGTTCACACGACATGCAGTGAGACCTGTTACCGTGTTTCCCCGAAAGTAAGACATCCCCCGAAAATAAGACCTAGTGTCTTATTTCGTGCAAAAAAAAAATAAGACACTGTCTTATTTTCGGGGAAACACGGTATTACCTTATTTATATCTACTAACATCATCATTGGGTCTCTGTGCTTCTCTCTGTAATGCAGGCATATCCTGGCTGGTGGGAGGGGCCATCAGGGTGCTGTACATAGCTTCCAGAAAACATCAGAGCTCCTGCTCTCAGTATTCAACCCTGATACAAGCAGGGGGTTGGCTCTTGGGACGAGTTATGCAAATATCAAATTGCCTTGATGAGTGGACATGAGTCTGGAGGAATGGGTTTCCTGTGCAGAGTGTATTTGCATATAAACTGCCCTAGGTAACATCCACATGTAATGTTGAGCCTCCATGACTGATAAAAACTGGAATCCTATAAATAAAAAGGTCGGGGCCCTGGGGTTAGGCTGGGGAGGAAAGAACTAGATGATGCTGGGTGCCCTCCACCCAGGAAATGAGGTGGGCTCCCTGTGACATACTGCGGTTTGTAATGCACATTGTGAGAATCTCTCAGTATGCAGTGAAATCAGAGTAAGCAATTATCATTACATGAGTGGAGCCGGTACAGCTGTGCAAGACTGGAGTTAAGCTGTGTTATAATAGCTGACCTTAGTACATGCTTGATAAAACGCATAATCAATGGTCCTTGAAATGAATGAGAGGGCCCCTACAGACACACTGAAACACATGCATCCAACGCCCTTTACCAATTGGTAATGTGCACACATAATAGTCAAGCTTAATGTGCACATTTCAATGCGTGCTGATGTGCGTTTCCATTCATCCTCACTCATGAGGATGCATGAAAACAAATGGACATAACTGCACGTTGAAGGACGCAGAATAAATGGGATGAAATGTATATTCACGCTGGAGGACAGACAAGTATGAAGCAGCTTTATCCATTGTTGGGATCCTGGCAGGAGGTGAGCCATGTGTTCTCTCTATACTGGCTTCATTGCAAACCTCCTCTGTTCTTATGACATGTAAGCTCCAGATACTTCTTCATATTTACATATCAATGCATTTCAAATCTTCTTTCCATAAAGCACCTTGTAATCTCTATTCAACTGGCCGCTGATGATGTAAACCTGTCACCCCCTCCTTTGCTTGTTGTTGTATTGTGGCTGCATCAGTACAGCACTGTCTTAAAGGATTGATTATAGCTGACCTAACCTGAACTTTAGAAATACTCAACGCTGAACTCCGGGATAAGCAAATATTGTCCAAATACAAGAGCCATGTGTATTCTTGCTCGTCTAATCTTGGTGAGTTTTGTGTATTTCCTCCTGATCTGTGCAGTAATCCAGCTTCCTGTAATAAAGACCGGTCACTGCTGCTCTCTCTCCTTGTGCAGGGTGGCTGGTCTTGTATCCGCCCCCCTTGTAGTGTTCTACAGTACTTTGACATAGGAACCAGTAGATGGAACAGTGTGCAGCAGAGGACCATGTATCCGACATTTCCCAAAGTGTTGGATAGTAGTGGACATAGCTCTACAACAGGACACCAGACAGGTAAGTAGTCTTCTTCTTCCTATTTGCAGTGGTGGTGGTCTGATCTGTGTTACCATGCTCCATGTCTGAGTTCTAATTTATTTGATATCAGAGAAAAAGCAACTGGAGTAGAGGGAACAGTGGGGAAGGGGGACATTCTAAAGCTCAAATTAAAGTAATATACTGTTTCCAAGTTCCGGAGACTGGAAGGAGCCATGCTGCTACACAAATGCCCACGGGGACCTCCACAAGTTATTATGGCTCATGTCAGCTTTATAATAAGGACAAGGGTTCAGGTTCTTCTGATAGCCCACCCACCTCTGCTGATAGCTACTTTCCCAGTGTTCACTTGTTGCCCTGTATAAGTTCTGTGAAGGTCTATGACATGCCTCCATGTAACAATGATGGGGCCTAGCGGTTTACTGCTCAAGCCTCACCCACAGCATTGTGGGAGGAAGCAGAAAAGGTCAAGTGCAAGGTATGTATCGGAGGTAGGAGAAAAGGGCCATCAAGGTAACCGGTCACTTAGCCCTGAATGTTGATGCTAATTTTGCATCTGGCCCAAACAGGACAAAGAAACGCATATGTGTACACTATGGATCAGTTTCACCCATTTCTATACTAAGAGCATGTGATTTGCATATGCCATAGGCGCATGATGCATGTCCCAGTTATACTGCATATGGCTATATATACCCAATGATACCTTTCTATACAGATGAGCTGTGAATGAACCAGCATGCCATATGTACGCATAATCAGCATTTACCTTTCCAGGAGTAACGATCGCATTTTACCAGGCAGGATGCATGTACCTGGTTAGAGATAAGAGCTATTTCTATACTAGCAGCAACCATACACCCTGGAGACTGTTGTGCGTTAGCCAGTGAGTCACTTGACTCTTGTGACAAGATTTTTTTCTAGAATGGATAATAATACGACGCTGAAAACGCTGTCAGTTCTCCATTTTTACAAAGGATGTCACAATGCTTTACTGTATGGTTTGTCATTTATACAATGAATATACAACATCTGCTATAGTAACCGAAGGTCATGACGTCTCTCTATAATTTTAATATTTAATGGAAGCATACATAATTTAGAAAATTAATAGGAGGAGAAATCTTTTGCTGAAGTTTGCGGGGAAACCAACACTTCTGTATATGTCTTTCTCCTGGGTCCTCTGCAGCCATCACCTGCATTTCGGGCAGTGTTATGATCTTAGGTTGCTTCAATTGGTCAGGTCTAGGTTCAGCAACGTTATGTCCCCAAAAATGAGGTCAGCTGCCGACCTGAATATACTGACCAGGTTTTTTCCATCAATGTTTTTTTTTCTTCCCTGATGGCACAAACATATTCCAAGATAACAATGCCAGGATTCATCAGGCTTAAATTGTGAAATAGCGGTCCAGGGAGCATGAGACATCATTTTCACACATGGAGTCCAGACCTGAACCTCATTGAGAATCTTTGGGATGTGCTGGAGAAGACTTTACACAGTGGTTTGACTCTCCCATCATCACTACAAGATATTGGTAAAAATGAATGCAGCTCTGGATGGAAATAAATGTTGTGACATTGCTAAGTCTTATTAAAATGATGCCATGGCTAATGCGTGCCATAATTGGCGGTCCAACAAAATATTAGAGTGTGTGACTTTTTTCGGGGTCAGGCAATGTATATTCACTTTGCCAGAAAAAAATACTTCATAATACTTGTGAGCAGAAGCTGTAGTACCCGATTTAACCAGCAGGCAGCACTGTGGAAAAATCTGAAATAGCAACTTTTGTCTGAGAGAATCTTATCATTAGCTTTAGTTGCAGAAGTGGCATCATAGTGTAAGACCATTATGCTTTGCCACTGCTCATATGTATTCTACATCCTTGCCCCTATGGGAAACGGGCACTGTTTATTGAACTGCTCTAATGAAATGGAGCAGAAGTGCTCACTTTCCAGGGAATATACTTATACACATCTTTATCTACAAACTATACATTAATCAAGCCACAGCACATAAACTATTTACCCTTGTTAATATATAGAATGCAGAGATGATACAGTATATGACAGTGTGACAATGTCATGGTGTACACATCAATGGAGAGTGGCATTTGGTTGTAATAGACCGGTGTCATTTTAGTAACGTTTTTACCTACATCATCATGTAGTTTAAATTGTTGCTTTGGCAGTGTGACTTGTATTTATCTATTATCTTCTGTTATTCAAGAAAACAACTTGTAAAGAAAATGTTACATATATCTCGACATGTATCTAAGCAACACATGAACTATCAGGTGAGAGGTTTTTGTGGAGTATTTTGTGTTCTAAAGAGATTTCGTGAGGTGAGTAGACGTTAGGATGTCAATTGGAAAAGTTCTGCTAACCAGACAGATCCAAAAGCCACAATTAAAGAAAACAAATTACATTTTTCATGTGAATATAGAAAAAAAATCAAACTGAAACCAGATACATTAGAACCAAATAGCTGGGATCATGCAACTCCATTGCACATGCATGGGACTTACGTCATCCATGGGAGACCAATGGCTGAAGAAAGAATGCGCTCACCAGGAAGATGACCAGGAGAAGATGGCAGCAATGGAGTGACAACTGGATCTTCCATGTGCATATCATGGAAATTTCTCTGGGGAAATCCTAGTGTTGAACATTAAACCACTTCTGGTGAAGCTTCAAATTGCACTTCAAAATCACTGAGGTGTAAGGCTAGGTTCACACCTGCACTACACCGCACGACACCTGGGACGCGCGTCCCTGTACAATGCAGGCAGCGATTGCCGCGCAGCCCCATTGATTTCAATGGGGTGACATCCGCATGGCAATCGTAGTATTGCTGAGTATTTTTTGGGACTCGGGTAGATCAGGGAAGAGAAGGTGGGCAGGGAAGGTAAATGCAGGTTGCGTTACACGTCTTCTAGAAATCAGATCTGTTACTTTCTCTAATATGGACAAAGTAAAGGGTCAGTTTACAAGCGGAGACGCTAAAATCCCACTGCAGAAGCTTCTTAGGATTAACTAAAAAAAACACATTTTGAATTGCTCACGTCCCTCTACCACTATCCACCTGGTGATGTCTATGGAAGGAGCGGCATGGACTGTCCCTCATACTACCAGTGCAATAATAATAGTAGGGGTTAACACTTCTGCCTTGCAGCACTGGGGGGCCCTGGTTTGAATCCAGGTCAACCCAGGATCTGCATGGAGTTTGCATGTTCTCCCTGTGCTTGTGTGGGTTTCCTCTGGGTACACTGGTTTCCTTCCACATTCCAAAGATATGCTGGAAGTTTAATTGGCTCCTGTCTAAATCGGCCCTGTGCATGTGAGTTAGAGACCTTAGATTGTAAACTCCTTGAGGGCAGGGACTGATGTGAATGCACAATATGTAAAGCACTGTGTAAACTGCTGGCGCTATATAAATGCCTGTATAAATAAACAGTACCAAACAGGAAACTTGCTTTGCAGCATCAAATGTCTCTTTTCTTGATATTTGCTGTTACCAGGGCCGATGACCGCAATACTGAACGGGCAGTGTGCGCTTGCGCACACCGGCCCGTCCGGCTTTTATCTTACAAACATGCTAAACACCCGCCGAAAATCGTACGATTATCGGCGGGTTTTCGAACATGTTCCTAAGATAAAAGTCGTGCGGCCTTACAGTAGCAGAGGTCTCACGGCTCCCACACACCTTACGATAAACGTACGATCGCGGGATTTCCAGCGATTATCGTACGATTATCGTAAGGTGTGTGTGCACCTTTATGCAGGTTGTAAAAATGTAATGAACAGAGGCAAACTAAATCCATAAGCCTGTTCAAGGCAGCAGAAAAAATGGTGACCATTTCAAAACCGATCTCCGGGCAGATATAAAAGACAAAAGAATGCAGCTCTGTAATCACTCATATATTTATTATTTTAAAGGCAAAAAACCTGGCATTACCTCCTGCAAAGCAGAGTGACAGAGATGAGCTCATCGCTGTGCTGCTTCTCCTTTCACTGTCCAGTCAAAAGCTGGGACGGGTCCAGGATGACCTGGGCTCAGAAGAAGTTGGTTCAATGACTTTGGCCATCAGACATCTAGTGGCATAAAAGTACTGCAGGGAAATCTCTGAATTTGAAAGTGAATATTGAAGCAAAAGCTGGTTTTGTTATTTCATCTTTTTATTACCACTCCACAGTATAAACAGCTACAGAGGCCGGGAAGGGTTTGTTTACTGCTTGTTTATCAAATATATAACTATCTAAATGTACATCGTAAAACCACACTTGTATGTAAATGTGTTTTGTGTGAGCAAGGAGCAGATGCCCTGTGTGAGCTCTGGGTTGCAACTGTGACCTGACACAGGACTTTTTCTCCAATGCCATGTGACCACCTGGATATCCGAGTGGCCAATCACCGAGCATCAGTATTGTCACATGTGAGTCCACTGCTCACACCATACCCAGGCGTACTAGATTTTTCTCATCCTTTCTGGTTGCCAAACACAATGGCAAGAGAGCAAGGGAAAGGTGAGTATAAGCTGCTCCAGAATCCAGCATTAACCCTTTCTCTGCTGCATATTGTAATGTGAATATGGTGGCGGCAGCAGGCCCCTGTAAGCAGACTTTCAGCTTTACACTGGAAGTGAATTACAGCCACCCGATCACTTCTACAGGCTATCAAATGGGCGCTCCCTCCCGGACTTGCATGGTATGTGACGGCTGAGAGAGGGGAGAGAGACCAGTTAACATTTGTTTGCTGATCTCCTCCATGCATAATGAACATGGAAGCGATGATGATTTTGTCTCTACCGGTCATTCCCTAGCAGCAAAGTCCAGGGAAAAAGCTAAGCTGATTGAGCATGATCTCTGCTTGATCAGCTATAATGGGCCACAAAGGTGCCATTAGGGGTCAAGTAGACCCCTACCAACCAAGCAGATCCAGAAGTCATTTTGTGTAGTGAAAGCGAAGCAATGCAATCAGGCACTTTATTGGCTTCTATGAGTACCAACTGTCACATTCAGGCTCTTTACATCATTTACATATAGTTACATAGTATTTGGGGTTGAATAAAGACATACGTCCATCAAGTCCAACCCTTATAGGTCCACGCATCATCTCATTCTTAGGGATACTGGTATCCCTGGATATTACGGTCCCTCAAGAAATTGGCCAAACGTTTCTTGAACAAATCTACACTCTTGGCTGAAATCACTGCCGATGGCAGTGAGTTCCAGACCTTAAACGCTCTTACTGTAAAGAACCCCCTTCACCCCTTGTGCTGGAATTTTTTCTCCACCAACTTTAGGTGGTGGCCTCTAGTCTTTGTAATGGAGTTAATCTCAAACAGTTTGTTGCCAATGTTGCTGTCACCATTGAACATCTTGTACATGAGAATCATATCCCCCCTTAATCTCCTTACTTCCAGCGTGAACATGTTTAAGTTCAGTAGCCTTGTCTTATAGCTCTGGTCCTCCATTCCCCTAATTAGTTTGGTTGCCCTCCGCTGGACTCTCCAGTTCAAAGACATCCCTTCTCAGTACCGGCGACCAAAACTGGACCGCGTACTCCAGATGTGGCCGAACCAACGATCTATATAGAGGCACAATTATAGACTTGTCCCTGCAATACATCCCCTTCTTAATACAGGACAAGACCCTGCTAGCTTTGTTTACCGCAGCTTGGCACTGCAAGCTACCTTTCAGTTTGTGGTCTACAATGACCCCCAAATCTTTTTCTATTTCTGACTTCCCTAGCGGCATACCCATGATTGTATAACCCATTTGTTTATTTTTATTTCCAAAGTGCATTACTTTGCATTTATCGACATTAAACCTCATCTGCCACATTATTGCCCACTCCCCTATTTTATTCTGTTGTATTGTTTAGAGGCACTTTAAAGAGTTTCGACTACATTTGTCATGGAAACCAATTTCTATGACTTTCTGTATGCCTAAACAAGCTGTGTAATGGCATGACTTTATCTGGTTACAAAAAGCTAAACTAGTCACATGTAAAACCAAACTCAGAATTTAACTCTGCATATCCAGGTTCTGATTTCACATCTCTTACATATAGAAATACATTCTGTAAATAGGGGAGCAGTATGCTATATAAAGAGGGTAAGTGGGAGATCATAATAGGGGGAATATTATGGGCAGTAGTCCAAGGCACACCACTCTGAGGGGGCTCAGAATTAGGATGTTTAGAATCAGTGCTCTACATAGGTCTTTCTTGAGCAGGTCCGGTCTGCAGGGCAATGTATGGTCCAAATAACTTAAGGAGATGCTCATATTATTGCAGGCAGAGCAATAATGTTCCCATTAAAGCAACCAATGTCCCCAATTCCTAACATTACTTGCAATTATCCGGCCATTGCAAATGGTATAGGGGGCTATGATGGGAACCTCAGGCAGATGTGCTTATTATCAGAAAGGAAGACTTTCCAGTGTTAATAGTTCTCTATTTGAGCAGGCCCAATAAAAACATGTGACTTGTTTGTGTACCACCAGATATCTCCTTGCCTGTCATATAAATCCACCACAAGAGAAATATGTCACACAGATTTAGAAGTTCAATTAGTTTGAGTCACTGACCCAGGTTGGGGTTCTGATTTCACTGGATTCATGCTTATTTTGTGTTGAGGGACACCAAAACAAAGAAGGTCAAACAAGGCAGCCTAGATGGCTCTTCTAGTGCAGTTTCCTGCAGGCCAAAACAACAGGTTCGCTTTGCTGCAGATTTCCACAGCAGCATATACTTACCACCCCTTTGCTCCCTCACTTCTCCATTTTTCCATTCAGCTGAAGGGAGTCAAAGCAAAGCCCTGTGTCAGCTACAAGCAGTGCCGGATTTACTCTCTCTGCTGCCCTAAGGCCAGGTTCCTCAATGCACCCCCTTCCCTGTCAACCCTCCCAATGGAGAATGGAAACCAGGTGGTGGGGGTGGCAGGGTTAGTGGTTTTGTTTTCTTTCATCACTTTTTTTATTTTTTACATTTTTATCTGTTTTTCTACTTTTTTACATTTTTATTTATCTTATTATCCTTTACTTTTTTATTTTTTATAATCTTATTATTTTTTTACTTTTTTTATCACCTTTTTATTTTAATTATTATTTCCTATTTTTTACAACAGACCTGCAGGTTGCATACAAGTGATCTCGGCGATATCACTTGTAAACGAATGAGCGGCTTCCTCGCTGTATATTTAGCCCTTGGTTAAATGGGCCTCGGTTGGCCTTGTGGGAAATCCGGCCCTGCCTGCAAGTCACTAGAATAGTAGTCTACACAGGGCTATTGACTCCCGGTGTGACTGCACTGGTTGGCAAAGCTAATAGTGTATCTATAGAGTAGCATGCTCCTCTGTACCCATGTGTAAAAGGTATATCTTTGGGCTCCCATATATAGTGGGATGACTTCATACAATACAGTGGCATAGCGCCACATACTACAGTGGGACGACTTCATATAATACAGTGGCATAGCGTCATATACTACAGTGGGACGACTTCATATAATACAGTGGGATAGCGTCATATACTACAGAGGGACGACTTCATATAATACAATGGGATAGCGCCACATACTACAGTGGGACGACTTCATATAATACAGTGGCATAGCGTCATATACTACAGTGGGACGACTTCATATAATACAGTGGGATAGCGTCATATACTACAGTGGGACGACTTCATATAATACAGTGGGACAGCTTCATAAAATACAGTGGGACAGTGTCATGTAATATAGTGGGACAGTGTCATGTAATACAGTGGGACAGTGTCATATAATATAGTGGGACAGTGTCATATAATATAGTGGGACATCTTCATGTAATACAGTGGGACAGTGTCATATAATATAGTGGGACAGCTTCATATAATACAGTGGGACAGTGTCATGTAATATAGTGGGACAGTGTCATGTAATATAGTGGGACATCTTCATGTAATACAGTGGGACAGTGTCATATAATATAGTGGGACATCTCCATATAATACAGTGGGACAGTGTCATGTAATATAGTGGGACAGTGTCAGATAATATAGTGGGACAGCTTCATATAATACAGTGGGACAGCTTCATATAATACAGTGGGACAGTGTCATGTAATATAGTGGGACAGTGTCATATAATACAGTGGGACAGTGTCATGTAATATAGTGGGACAGTGTCATGTAATACAGTGGGACAGTGTCATGTAATATAGTGGGACAGTGTCATATAATATAGTGGGACAGTGTCATGTAATACAGTGGGACAGTGTCATGTAATATAGTGGGACAGTGTCATATAATATAGTGGGACAGTGTCATGTAATACAGTGGGACAGGGTCATGTAATATAGTGGGACAGTGTCATGTAATACAGTGGGACAGTGTCATGTAATATAGTGGGACAGTGTCATATAATATAGTGGGACAGTGTCATGTAATACAGTGGGACAGTGTCATGTAATATAGTGGGATAGCGTCATATACTACAGTGGGACGACTTCATATAATACAGTGGGACAGCTTCATAAAATACAGTGGGACAGTGTCATATAATACAGTGGGACAGTGTCATGTAATACAGTGGGACAGTGTCATATAATACAGTGGGACAGTTTTATATGATCCAGATTTCATTGCATTGTCTTTGTAAACCGGTGGCATGAAATGTATTTGGTGATCTGTGCGTAAGGAGTGATGTGTTCATGTGGTTTATGGAAGCACTATCCCCTGTGGGATGCGCTGTCTCCTGCGCTTGTTTCCTGTAGGTCACATGACTGCCTAACAGCGAGTGTATGAGAGTATTATGGGATAGAGCACGCTGCGGCGTTACCAGGGAGATGCATCCTAGCAGCAGTGCATGAAGTCAGAGCTAAAGATAGCACTGACAGCACCAAGAAAGAGACGTGTACAATGTGTGTGCTTAACGGTGTGTTACTATCTGTGCTCACATCCAGTAATGTGTCTGTCATTATGTGGAGGCAACACGGTGCCTTTTAATGTTACATCACACTGATGGCCAATGTGTTATTGTGTGTCCTTCCTGTTCCATGTAGATGCTTTGATTATGTACACCACAATGGCGAAATGATGGAAATATTGAGGACGACAATGATTGACTGGAGAACATTATTCTTCTGAAACACTGAAGTCATCAACAAAGAAAATCGTATGTTTCCAATGGTTCAAGCTCACCAGAGACCCTATAAAGCCCCCCATAGACCCCTCACACTCCACCAGGGACCCTACACACATACCAGAGACCCTGCAGAGCCCACTTGAAACTCCACACAGCCCACCTGAGAGTGACTGCAGAGCCCACCCGAGACCCCACACAGCCTGCCTGAGACTCTGTACATACCAGAGACCCCACACAGCCTACATGAGAGTGACCCTGCAGAGCCCACCTGAGACCCTGCAGAGCCCAACATAGGCCCTGCACAGCATACCTAAAACCCCACATTGCCCACCATAGACCCCGCAGAGACCACCAAAAACCTTGCAGAGCCCACTTGAGACCCCGCACACATACCAGTGACCCTGCAGAGCCAACCATAGACCCCACAGAGCCCACCATAGACTCTGCATAGCTCACTAGAGACCCCACACAGCCCACCTGAGAGTGACCCTGCAGAGCCCACCATAGACCCCGCAGAGCCCACTACAAACCCTGCAGAGCCCACCTGAGACCCTGCATAGCCTACCTGAGAGTGACCCTGCAGAGCCCACCATAGATCCTACACAGCCCACCTGAGATTCTCTATGTTGGGCTCTGCAGGGTCTCAGGTGGGCAGTTCATGTTTCCTTTCCCTGCACACGCAGCTCCTCTTATCTGTCAGCCCCAAGCCACCCACTGCTGGCCTCCAGCCTCCTCCACCTCCAGTTATTCTCTTTAAGCTGAAGCATTCTGGAATATCTGAAGTAGATTTTCAGGACGCTTTTGGTGCACAATACACATCATTTTTTAAAAATTAAAAAAAACAACAACTTTGAAGGGCCAAAATTCCCACAAGGCCACCGAGACCTGGCCTCTGGGCAAGCAGGGCTAAATGTAGAGCGGGCAAGCTGGCGCTTGTTTAGTACAAGTGATCCCAGCGATGCCACTGAGATCACTTGTAATAAGCCTGCAAGTCCGTCCCCCCCCCCCCCCCCCCCCCCCACGGTTAACCCCTTGTTCATGCCTGGGGAGGGGCGGGGGGATTGGGTGTGAGAGTAACTCTGAGTCTTTGCCCCGGGTTACGCAATGTCCCAGCTTCGCCACTGGACAAGATAGGTTCAGTTTCACAACTTACAGTGCTAATTTTAGCAGCAGGGGTATCTAAATCAAAGAAAAACAATGAATCAATTGCATCTTACTAGTCCTTAGATGTGGTGGCTGCATTATAATATTTTTTTTTACCTGGTGATCCTGCCATTCACTCACTGTACTGTATCTGTGGAGCAGCAGTGTTTTCACCCTAGGACAGCAAGTTTGTTAGGACTACAGAACACACCCTTTGCTCACCCCCATAACATAAGCCCCTATTCCCACTTAAGCATTTTCAGGTGTATTTAAAACATTTTTTTGCATGCTTTGTGTGTTTTCTAGCGCATGAACAAGAGATTTTGAAATATTTTGTATGCGTTTTTCATGTCTTCCAGGCACTTTTGTTTTGGCCAGTAGAAATAATTATGATCTTTGAAATCATATATTGTTGTCCTTGTATCTGCTTCCTGTTTTTTCTGTGTAATATTTGGGTGTCTTGTGTTATAGGAGCACCAAACCTTCATGCCCGATCTCTTCCCAGGTTCTCTGCCACTTGCCCCGATTCTTGTACTGGCCACTGGGGTTGTTGAGGTTCGTGTAGGCCCACACCTGATAGACAACACAGATGACTGGACACTCATGAATTTGCCTATAGGCCTTATTTGCTGGGAGGAGTAGACCAGCTATAAGGCACAAAAACATGAAAAACTTGCTAAAACGATTGTGTCGCATGTTTTCAGGTACACCCATTGAAGTCTATGGGGCCAAAAACACACCCGAAAAAAAGCGTATTACATTTTTTGCAATACAAGCGGCAGCATGATGCTCAGGTGTGAATGAGCACTATTCAATATAATCGAAATCTTTATGTTAAGCCTTGTTGTGCATCAGGAAATGTGTGACAAATCTCTCAGGTGTAAATAGAGGCCTAGAGGGGAGTTCTGTAGTTTACAGAAGTGTACTTGGCAGGGCTGATACCACTGCTTGAGATAACACTGCAGAGAGCACATAAACCTATGAACTAACTGGGTTTCTGGCAGGATCAACAGGTATTTTTCAGCATAACAGATATAACAAAACACTTTCATTGGTATATTTAGCAGATCAAAAGGGAGCAAATAATAGGTTCATTGTAATGGTTTACATGCACAGTTGTGCAGGTGTACTTTAAGCAGCTGCTCATGGCTCAACATGAGCCATGCACTGTTTGTATTGGGTATGTCGCGGTAACATAACTATAGCCATAGCAGCCCAGGCAGTTGCTATGGGGCCTGGGGTTGGATGGGGGCCCCATTAGATTGTTGAGGCACATTAAACATGTGAAGATAAATATAGTACTGTATCATTAGGGTTGGAGTGGTTGCAGTTGACGACAACTCTGATCCCCTGTAAAGTCTACAGTGTAAAGATGACTTCAGATGCTCAAGAGGATTCTTTGGGATTTTGGCACTGTTACTCACAGCTCAGAGAGAGGTCGTCGGGGGGACCCCTATCACATTTTTAGTACGGGGCCCTATCATCTGTAGTTACGGCCCTGGGTCGGTTGTCTAAAACACATACAGACAGGATGTTGCCAGTCAGGCTGCAATTCCTATTACCGGTACTAGGCAAGATGTTTATTATTGCGCCCAACTATCCCTGATTAGGGATAGTTGGGCGCAACTATCGCAATTCATCTTTCACTTAAAGTGACATTAAAGGATAATTTTTTCCCCCCTCCCCCCAATGTTAATCTCAGCACTTACCTTAAATGATGTCTCTTAATTCGATCTTCTTCTTTCCGGTCGCTTTCATCTGTCCGATCCAGCGCTGACTCCTCTGAGCTTGCTGGCACTTCCTGTCCCGCGGTGTCTCTCCTCGTCTCCCGACCGAAAATCCGAACTGCGCATGCGCACGACCCAAGATGCTTTGCGGCCGCCCGAGCAGTTTCGGTTTAAGTTTAAACCGTTTTTTTTTCTTTTAAAATTTTTTGCATATATCTACTGCTTGCTAGCAGTAGATATATGCAAAAATACCGGAAGGTTTAGAAACCCTTTAATGTTAGATTCTTTCATTTTTTTCTTCATGAACGCTATGCTTTTTTTAGGTTCCAATTAACATGTACAATGGAAAAAAAAAAGTATACATTTATAAATGTAATACATGTCCTAATTTTATGTATAGAGCTTAATGTTGTTCTAAAACCTATGGAGTATAGTGAACATACAATAAATATACCATCCCAGCAGCTAAATTACTTACTAAAATGTTGGCAACTATACTTTGCAGAGCATTGCTTTTACTTTCCACAGCATATGTAAAGGTTAAAAAGAAAACTTGTGGAAAAAATGTTGTACCTATATATGATGGAGCAAAGCAGAAAGTTCTTATTTTCAGACACAATGATAAATGACTTGCCTATTATTAAAGTCCCGCTGTGTATGTTTTAATGGGGGAAAGAATAATTATATGTCACTGTATTAGCCGAGACAGAAGATTTGTTTTAAAACCTTGTTTTAATGAAATACATTTAATATGTAGATGGTAGAGATAACTTTGCTATTCAGTTTTGTCCAGTAACCCTATAAATAGGAATGTAGCTAACTGCCACTGAGAAGCCTCCTCAAGCCTAAAATGGCTAGTAACTTTTAATACTAATCCAATCATTTGAATTTCTGAACAGGTATGGGGTACAACTACATTCATATCTGTGAATGGTATTTGTATGCTTAAAGGAGCTCAAATTTGGGGTTTCTAATGGAAAAAGGGGAAAGATGGTTCTAATAAAAAATGTAACTGCACCACTTATTTTTACCTTGCATTGCTCCTAGCACCCCCTGCCAGTCCTATGCTCACCTGTCCCGGATCCAGCGAGATATCAATGACGATGCTGAAAAGCAGCTTGTCCATATCTATTAAGTTGGGTGCTCACATTTGCAGTACTTGCTCATTTATTGTTATGGATAGTTTGCCTTCATTGGAGTCATTTGCTGGTGTTTACCCCTAAAAAGCCACTGCCAAAAATATCTAAAGCACTTTTCCCCTCTCCTGCTCCATAGGCCTAACAAGCAGTCGCCTGAAGACAATTGTGTGTCCTCTATGAAGGACGATTGATCTTCACTTTTTATGGCCAGCTTTGCCTTACTAAATATGCATTAAAAAATATGGAGGAAGCAGAGGTATCAACTTATACTAGGTCTAGGGCTCACTGTGACCTTGTTATATTTAACAGTGAAAACCCAAGCGAAACAGAGAGACCCACCTACCCAGCAAATTCAAATTATGACCCCCCCCCCCATTTGCCTTTAAGGGGAGCTCTCCAAATTCAGCACTCCACTTACTAGCCAATTCAGAGACCTGCCTCTAGGTCACCCATGCGAGGAATCTGACACTGCACTGTTGCCCTTCTGTTGTCTTGTACCAGTCTTGCCACTCTCCGTTCTGCCCTAACATTGACTAGTCGCTGATGGCCACAATTCGCACGTTCAGACCCAGATTTTCGGCTGACAGTCCAGTCTTTAAACACTTTAACAACAGCTGCTCTTGAACATTTAACAAATTCTGCTGTTTTGCTGATACTTGCTCCATGGCTCCGAGCGCCAACAATCATCCCACGTTCAAAGGCTGTTAAATCGCGTTGTTTACCCATATCTTCAGAAAAAAATCACTTCTACTGTCGTGGTAAACAACCTGCTTCCCTATTTATAATGGTCTGGCCCTCTAGCAACTTCAGCGCAAAATTATAGCTAATTTGCCTACAAACGTCAGGTGGTCATAATAAACTGGCCACTCAGTGTATAGACTTTCTTTCTTCTCTTACTGGTTGCTCACGTAACACACTGTGACATAACCAGTGATAGTTGATTCTGTTTTTTATCAGTATGTTCTTACATCTATTCATCCATAAACAAAGCGCCCTTAATACGTCAATGTAAATACTTTATATTTGTGACCCTCGCAATAATCAATAATCTTTTTTTTATACCTTTCTGTAGTACAAATCCACTCTATGTCAGGGGTCTGTCTGGAGTTTAATTTCTGTCTGGCTTGGTGCATTTTTAGCTTTAAAGCAGCAGTGCATGTATTGTTTCCTCTCAGCGCCGAGTGAAGGAGTTAACACTGCATGAACAGTGTTCCTCCGCACTTAGGTTTTCAGTCCACACAGAAACCTTGCAAATTTCCCCCCATGCACAAACAGCAGCCAATCAGCTTCCAGCTCCTGCCCCCTCCCACCAATCAGCACACACTAGACTAGTAAACAGTTACTTCTGCCACGACAGGATTGGAGGGCACATGGTGGTTCGAAGTGCTTATTGGTGAATTGTAATCTTGGCACAGGTGTTGCTGGGAGATGTTGGGAGGCAGAGTGATATCTCTTCTGTCAGACACGAAAAGCAAATAAAAAAAACTCACACACACAAAAAACTTCTTCATTGTTTGATGCAGCCCTTGTTCTTGTCTCCTGCACATAATTCTTTCATTCAACATTCTGGTACTGCAGTACAATCTTCTCTTTTTCTGACCCGGCAATGATTTTTTGCTACCAAGAAAACAACGGGTTACCAGACTGCAGAGAAGGTTTCATATTCATCAAATGACCTTGATTTCCAGGGACAGCCCCTCGTTTGTCCCTGGTTTTCAGCATCAACCGGCTGTTCAATATAGTCCTACGTATTGCATTCAATCTTTGTCTATTATTGTACTCTAAATCTCTAAGGTAATATTTGACATTAGCATCATTGTATTCTACAAGGAATTGGAAATCTGTAGCCCTATGTAAGGGCCCATTCATACCTTTACCTCCAGACCCCTGGTGAGACCCAGCAAAGCCCTGCTGAGACCCTGCACGGCCCACCAGAGAACCCGCACAGCCCACCTGAGACCCCGGACAGCCCTCCTCCTGAGACCCCACACAGCCCTCCTGATACCCCACACAGCCCTCTTGATACCCCACACAGCTCTCCTGAGACCCCACACAGCCTTCTTGAAACCCCACACAGCCCTCTTGAGATCCTGCCCAACCCTCCTGAGAACTTGCACAGCACTCATGAGACCCTGCACAGCCTTCCTGAGACCCTGCACAGCCCTCCTGAGACCCTGCACAGCCATCCTGAGACCCCAGACAGCCCTCTTGAGACCCTGCACAGCCATCCTGAGACCCCACACAGCCCTCTTGAGACCCTGCACAGCCATCCTGGGACCCCACACAGCCCTCTTGAGACGCACAACAGCACTCCTGAGACCCCACACAGCCCTTCTGAGACCTCTCACAGTCCCCCTGAGAACCCGCACAGCCCTCCTGAGACTTTGCATAGTCCTCCTGAGACCCACTGCTGGAAACAGCCCAGAGCAGCACAGAGTATGTAGCTTCATACGATTCTGCAATGCAGTATAATATATTGCTGGGATTTGTAGTCCTCTACAGCTGATGGTATTATAGTAGTCCTCTATAGCCAGTTGCCATTCGGCATTGCTGTATAATGCACTGCTAGGATTTGTAGTCCTCTATAGCCGGTTGCCATTCGGCATTGCTGTATAATTTATTGCTGGGATTTGTAGTCTTCTATGGTTGGTGGTAATCTGCACTTCTGTATAAGGTATTGCTGAGATTTATAGTTCTTGTACAGCTTGGAGTCATTGGCAAAACTACCAGGGTCACAGAGGTTGTGGCTGTGACTCGGCCCTGGTGCTCCACCACTGTCCTAAAATCATTAGTCTGTATTGTTTTAGAAAAACTGTCATGTGACACTAAAAATAAAAGTATTAGTAATTGGTATTGGTGAGTACTTAAGCAAAAGTATCGGTACTCGTACTCGGCCAGGAAAAAATGGTATTGGTGAGTTAATGGACTACAAGTCCGGTGACGTCACCGCACTTGTATTCCTCTGAAACTACAAGCCCCTGAACTTAGCCTTTAAAGTGTGATCTGCTCCTAGCAAGGAAATGCCTCCAGGTTTTGGGGTAGACTGAGCAATGTGGTCAGGGCCAGCGCTAGCGTAAGGCTGCATAGGCACCAGGGGGCACAAAAATGCACCTTCACCTGTGTAGGCAAAAATCCTTGCACCGGCCATGAGTCTTATTTACAGGTAATTCTTTTACTGGCATATTTATTTAAGTCACAGTCTCTTTAAAGAGCTTTGTTTTATAAAGCAAAATTGTAAAGAGACTTTTCTTTCCATATAAACTAACATTTTAGCAACAACTCTGTTACTAAAGTCAACCAAAATGGTGCCCACTGACATTATCCCTAAGTGACCATGCAGGCTCCTGTTGAGGAACAAGTACACAGCAAGTACTCTGCTGTCCTCTACACTTAGTTATGATGTAAGCGCCCATCATTTTGGTTGACGGCAGAGCATGGCAAAATGTTAGTTTATTTATATTGCTGATTTCATATGTGTGCTAGGCTCATTATAATATGGGTTTGGGTTTTTCAAACAAAGCTGCATTTCTCCTTTAGTAAAAGCTGTGAATGGTCCTAAGTCTACATATCCTTCTGCTTTGCACTGCTTATGTGCTGATTTGCAAACACTGAATGTATGCTCCTATTGCACATATTCTACTCTCACACTTTATTCCTGTCCACCCCAGAATACTGCAGTTTTTGAATTCTGCCCCACAACACTTTCCCCTGTCCAATAATATTGCTGTGCTCGTTGCTGTCCTGACTATATAGCAGGGGTGTGAGCCATAACTCTTATCAGACCTCCCTCCTCCACCTAACCTATAGTGCTGATGGAAGCACTCGTCTGATTGAGAAAGGATGTAAAGATTGGTTCGCTCCTAATTTTGTTAAGAGTTCAGCAGCTGGAGCTGCAAAAACAGCAAACCAATCGCTGTACAGAACAGTACATTTGTTTTCAGTATGATATAGATGAATACAGTGTATGTATGTATGTATGTATGTATAAGCATGCTTCGCTGTGCCCACTGAAGACTTCTGTTATGAGGAATTATTGTATCTTCACAGACATCAAATAATAGGCTGCAAATCTGTTTTTATTTTGGGTGGACTAAGTAATCAATCATTGTCTATAGGGCACTAATGTCATCCACATGCCCTGCATCTTCCTGGGTGCCCCGGGTCCCAAAGCTGTGACCACCCAGCTCATGTGCTGGCCACCTGTCAGACTTTAGATACAAAAACAATGGGAAGTGCATAGCTGAGGGAGTTTTTATGCTCCTTTACAACTCAGCCAAGGGAAACATATGGGACCTTCCCTTCCTACCCGATATATGGCTTTACTTCCTACCCGAAACTGGCATCCTTGAGAGGAATTTATCAAAACTGGAGCAGACAAAATCTGGAGCAGCTGTGCATGCCAACCAATCAGCTTCTCTCTTTCATTTTCAAATCTTAACCAAACTAAAGATAGAAGCTGATTGGTTGCCATATGCAACTGCTCCAGTTTCTGTCTGCTCCAGTTTTGATAAATCCCCCCCATTGTAGAATAGTCAGTTCATGTATGCACCGTTATTGATGACTATGGACAGGACAGGACAGGACACATGGGCAGATGCTTTATCTTTCTGGGGTATGTGGAATGTAGACCAGTTTCCATGTGCTAAGGCAGCGCTTTTGTCTGGACTGCAATCTGTCTGTCTGGAGTTTATCCCAGTAGTCAGATTTTGTGATGTACTGTCTGGTTTGAGAGGTAATTATATGGGTTTTAGAAAAAATGGGTCAACAGAGCATAAGCAGTGAACAGATAAAGTCAGAGCTCAGATTAATCTCAATGCTCTGTCATTTGATAATGTGATGTGTGAGGGGAACCAGTGCACTGTGACCTGTTGATTAAAGCTGGCCTCCGATTATAGAGGGCAGTTGGATGTGTATGCGTGATCTGACCCCCCTCAGGACACAAAGTCCAAGGAGCACTGCCGAACAAACCATTAACATATCAGCTCAGCTTAGCTCTGCCAAACTGGCTACCTGTGAATGCAGAAAGAAGTAGGAGGACGCAACATAGAGTCTGCTGGTGTTCTTCCATGAGAAGGAGAGGAATAGTGATCAGGACATGTTTTCTATCCTTTCCAATTGTTCATTCACCTAACAATTATTATTATTACATAGTATTTATATAGCGCCAACAGTTTGTGCAGCGCTTTACAATATAAGGAAGACATTATAGTTACAATACAATTCAAGACAAGATGGTAAGGAGGGCCCTGCCCGTGAGGGCTTACAATCTAAAAGGGAGGGACAAGTGATACATGAGGAGGTAGCTGTGTGGGGATGAATTATTTGCGAAAGTGATGGTTGAGTGGTTAGGTTAAGGTGGGATAGTAACAATGATAGTAACAATGGCTGGTAACCTCTGGAGCCACCCACAGCGGTACTGTACATTTATTATTTCATGTCTGTTGATACCTGTACGGTATGAAATATGGGCAGTATTTCGGTGTAGTGCTTTTACGGCTTAGAAAAATTTGTCTG
Organism: Nanorana parkeri; assembly: GCF_000935625.1. Lineage (NCBI taxonomy): Eukaryota > Metazoa > Chordata > Amphibia > Anura > Dicroglossidae > Nanorana > Nanorana parkeri. Next base: position 1,094,897 of record NW_017306496.1, read on the forward strand.
ATAGTCTTAAACTGGACCTTTACCCCCTTTCACTAAAAAATCACATCAGCGTGCAGCTCTGCATGCTGATTTAAATCATCTTACATTCGTTAGTCAAACAAACATGTTTTTCATTTACTTACAAATAGAGTTCATCTACTTCCTGGTCTACTTCTAGCACAAATTCTGTAATCTTGCCCAAGCTAAGGGCAGATTACTGGGAAGTTTACGTGAGCAGAGCATTGCTTGGAAATCTCATCTGTAATCTCATGAAATCTCAGGGAAAGGCATTTTCCTCCCCTGAGATGATGTGCATGGTCACATGTCTAGTCACATGTGACAAAAATCCAGGAACTAATAGGAGAGCTAGTCATCTGCCCTTAGTAAAAATGACCACTGTCAGAAGACTGGGGAAGAAAAGAGAAACAAGGTATGCAAAGAATACAAAGCTGGCAATTATCTAGAAGTATCTATTTGTAGATAGTCATTACTAAACATTTCTAAATGTGCTGTTATTGTTATTTTAAAGATATGAGTAAAGTTCCTCTTCAAACTCACCATTCTCTTCCAACTGTTTAAAACAAGCTGATTTTCTGCAGACAAAAAACTTTGCTGCAAATACTTTAGCATCTGCTTTACCCAGGACTCCAACAAAACTACAGGGCTAATTACTTGGCCTTCGTCACCAGACTACTGTCTGGTACATTAAAGGTTCAGTCCAGGTAAAAGCTCCTTTTATCGTCTAGATATTCTGGCAGACCTCCCCAACTAGGATTTCTTGCTCTGCTGCCCCAGCTCTGCTGCCCCAGCTGTGTGGTGTCTCACTCCTCCAACAGCAACAACAGGAGCATCACTTCAAAGATCCAGAATAGCAATGTGCAACACCAGACTAGGGAACTCGGGTTCACAGACCTCCCTGCTGGCATGTAAGCTCAAATACAATGTCAGTATTGAGCAGACTGGCACTTACACTCTGAAGACAGAATGTTAGAGTGGCTTCTTCCTTTGCCTATGCATGGCTAAGTAAAAGGGTCACTTACCTCCACCCTCCCTCCCTCCCATCCCCAGCAGTATATGCTCACCTTTCCTCAATTCCATGCCACTGAGAGCCCATTCACACCAGGGCGGCTGCAGATCAGCGCGGTTTCCGCGCTGATTTCAAAAGGGAGGTTTTGGAAATTTTTTATTGCGATTCAGCTCTGAAACGCAATTAAGAACTCCCAAAACCGCACTGATCACCGCGGTTCCATTGAAAGCTGTATGGAAACTGCACTGATCAGCACGGCAAAGAAGGGTCAGGGAGCAGTTCGGGCGGGGGGCGTTTCGGATTTTGCTGAGCCACGCAGTCACATGAACAGTCCCCATAGCAATGTATGGGATCGTTCATGTTGGCGCATTCGCGCTGCTAAATCCGCACGGCCGAACCGCCCTGGTGTGAATGGGGCCTCAGTTCGGCCACTGGCAGCCAAGTGAAGTACCTGGCGGTTTTGGCTTTGAGTGAGTATGAGGCTCACTCTCATCTCCCATGTAACAGAGCTAGGTGCGTCATGACTGGCCCAGGGCTCTTACACAGAGTAAGGAGTCCATTGCCCCTTGCAAGCTCCAAAAGGTCTGTTTTGGAGGTTATACAGGGCTTTCAATGCCCGATCCTGGAAGCCAAACAGATCAGCACAGGAGTGAGCAAAGGTGTGTATAAACTTCTGGAGAGTGAGTGAGTTAAATACAACTTAAGGCTCTTGTATGAGCCAAAACCAGTATCAAATGCAAGCCAAACAGAGGAAAAAAATCCCACCGCACACCGATGAACGCCACTGGTAAAGATAAACTTTATTCAGATTTGTACAGTGTACTGTAGTCCTGCCCATGATCTGCTCCTCTCTGGTGCCTTTCACCCAATCACAGGCTTAGTTGTAGAGCGAGGTCCTTCTCTTACTCTACACTGAAGTACCAAACGCAGTTACTATGTGATGCAAAAGCCTCATCAAGTAAACAATAAACTTAGTAAGCTAAATTCTCCTTCATGTGTTTCACACGCTCCCCCTCCCAGACACTGCAGCAGGGAGGATTTCAGCAACAGAAGCAGTACTGCCAATCCAGAAATCAGTGGGCAGGATTAGATGTGGCCAGGTGCTGATTGACAAGTTACAGGGGCATGATAAGCATGCCCCTGCAACACTTTTTCATCCTACTTTAGTGTGACCTGGGAACAGCCTACATGAGAGCGGTAACTGACTAGAAAGCAAACACTGAACAAGGTACCCAAAATATTGTTCTGCCCCCTGGTCCTAGTCACATGACCAATGCCAAGGCATTCATCACATGGTCTCTGCCAAAGAAAAAAGAAGAATAAAGGTGCCCATACACCGTACGAATATCAAGCAATTTTCGTATGTGATTGCGTTTTCGTCCGATATTCGTAAGGTTGATGGGCAGTGTACAACAGCAAATACTGTACAATCGATCGACTTTTGACTAACCAGCAGGTTAGAAAACTTCAGTCGGCCGTACGATTTTCGCAAGTTTGGTGGCATTTCCGTACGTCAAAATTTGTACAATCTACACTGCACATGCACAGACGAAAATACGTGTGGTCGATTACCGCAAATCATCCAGGTGCTTTTTTTTAATTACCGCTGATCCAACCTAGCGATAATCGGGGCAGGATGGGGTCACCATACAAAAATCGTACGACAGTTCGATCATTGGACGAAAAATTGTGGCTGATGATTGCAAGGTGTATGGGCACCTTAAGAGTGTTCAGGCAATTGATTGGCTGATCTGACTGTCATGCCTCAAAGTTGTTTTGGTAAATCGCACTGACCGGTGCTGGATTTCTGCATGACCAAGATAAATTGTGATCTATGGTAGCAGGGCTGACCAGGGCGGAATACGGCCACTTAAACATCATTTTGCTGACTGTCAGCGACACATTCCTTTGCACAATAAAGGTTACAGATGACCACCATGCCTGGCAGAGCAATCCAGCCAGATCCTCATTGTTGCTGTGCCTGCATAGTTTGTACACTTTCATTGTGTACAATGATCTTACAGCCTGGGTCCATATATCTAGGACCATACAGTTAGCAGAGGAAGGTGACAGTTTTCCCAGGTTCTAGGTGTACTGACAGAGAGTGAGCAAACTGGCTCTTTCATCCTCTTCACCACCCACCTTGGTGTGCCATCTGTAGCTGTGAAGTTTGATACTATGGCTAGGCAGCTTGGGATAGGCACAGGAAAGTGCAAGATTGTGCTTTCAGTTTAGCAGTGAACAAGCGGTATACCCCCCTAAGACCCAGGTGCCCAACCTGTGGCCCAAAGGCTGCATGCGGCCCTTTAGCATTTATTGCCTGGCCCACAGGACCCCTGCAGACAGTATTCTGTGTTTTTGTTCTTACTAAAGCCAGTGAAAGAAATATATTCTTAAGCCTGACTTCTAGTAGGTACATGGTTCGGTTTATTTCTTTCACACTATCTTACTTTTTCTCTGCCATATCCTATTTTATGGGGGTTTCTTTTTACCTCTAGGCTATAGGGAAGCCAAATGTGGAAACATTGATTTGTAACAGGTCTGTAATAGCAGTGATTTCTAGCAGTCTCATGTAATGTGTCCTGTCTATGACTGTCTCCTGAAGCATGTCCAGTCTAGGACTGTCTCCTAAAACATGTCCAGTCTACGACTGTCACCTGAAGCATGTTCCTTCTACGACTGTCTCCTGAAGCATGTCCAGTCTATGACTGTCTCCTGAAACATGTCCAATCCATGACTGTCTCCTGAAGCATGTGCAGTCTGACTGTCCCCTGAAGCATGTCCACTCTACAACTGTCTCCTGAAGCATGTCCAGTCTAGGACAGTCTCCTGAAGCATTTCCAGTCTAGGACTGTCTCCTGAAGCATGTCCAGTCTAGGACTGTCTCCTGAAGCATGTCCAGTGTAGAACTGTCTCCTGAAGCATATCCAGTCTAGAACTGTCTCCTGAAGCATGTCCAGTCTAGGGCTGTCTCCTGAAGCATGTCCAGTCTAGAACTGTCTCCTGAAGCATGTCCAATCTAGGACTGTCTACTGAAGCATGTCCACTCTACAACTGTCTCTTGAAGCATGTCCAGTCTACAACTGTCTCTTGAAGCATGTCCAGTCTATGACTGTCTCCTAAAACATGTCCAGTCTATGACTGTCTCCTGAAGCATGTCCAGTCTATGACTGTGTCCTGAAGCATGTCCAGTCTATGACTGTGTCCTCAAGCATGTCCAGTCTATGAGTGTCTTCTGAAGCATGTCCAGTCTATTACTGTCTCCTGATCCATGTCCAGTCTAGGACTGTCTTCTGAAGCATGTCCAGTCTAGGACTGTCTTCTGAAGCATGTCCAGTCTAGGACTGTCTCCTGAAGCATGTCCAGTCTAGGACTGTCTCCTGAAGCATGCCTGGTCTTGAACACCTTCCTATAGCATGTTTGCGGTCTCTGACCATCTCTTGTAATATGCCTGTACTCTCCAACCATTTCCTGTTACACACTGGCAGTTTCTGACAGCTTTCTGTAGCATTACATTCAGTGAAAATAATGTGCAGCGTTTTGGTGATGTCAGGGGCCGCATTTAAGGCAACCTATATCAAGTAAGTTGACCACCGCTGCCCTAGGACATGACTGACAGCTTTAACAGGGGAGTCATCTACAAGAAGTTAATGTTGTTTTGCTGCACTTTTTCATATGTTGCACTGATTCTGCTGCCAAATTGCACTAAGTACATCCTTCAGCATTAAGTCATTGCCACTGTCTACCGGCTGTGACAGTTTGTTACAGTCTTCACACGAAGTGCCAATTTCTCTTGAAGAGTAAATCTCCCACTGTTTGTCGGTCATTGCAAATGATTCCGAGAGACTATGGCCGTGTGCTGCTGCTGCTGTGACAAGTGGGAGACATCTGAGTTCCTCTATAGCAGTGAAAGAGTTATTTCTGCTCTGCCCCCTCTATACGCCCTGCCAGGCGCAAATGTGTGTTACGAATGATCAGGGAATAGAGAAGTTTTACATTTCTTTTTATAAACTTGCTTTTCATATCTCCGTGAAAAGACATCGTTCTGCCTCCCAACATCTCCCAGCAACACCTGTGCCCGGCTTCTTTCCTACCAATCAGCATGCAGTACCCCCTATGCCCACCAATGGCAAAGTGCTAGTATTGGCTGTTTACTAGTGAGGTGTCCTGTTATTGGTAGGTGTGGTGGAAAGTTGCAAGATGATTGGAGCTCAGCATGTGGGGAGGAATTTTGCAGAGTTTCTCTTCGAAGGAGAGCAAGAGAGAGCGAGCCGAGCACCCAAACACTATAAATAAAAGATGCTTGCCAGCCGCCTGCCTCCCCCTGGACTGACCTCGCAGCGACAAGACTGGACAGAGTCACTCTTTGCCCCTCAACAGCACTATGCAACATGGGCTGGTGACACCCTCCAATAAGAACACATATGGGACATTTAAACAACCAATCAAGCTCTGTGACTATGTTCGTCTCATCCAACCATAGGATGCCGCCAGGCAGCCCTCTACTCCTATCACAGAGATTTCAGACTATTATTGGAAGGCTGGTAAGGGAGTTGGTCTGGGGGAGAAGGGTGGAGGGAAAAGACGCATTAAGTGGTAATAAATGTGGTTGGATGGGGGGGAGTGTATGAGAGAGCACGTGTATCAGAATATCAGCATGCTGTGTCAGCAGCTCCGTAACATCTCCATTTGTGACACCGTTCTATAAGTCTCCATGTTCAACTTGGGTTGCACAGTATAAGGAGTGTGACGTTATAAGTGAATATACCATCAGATCTATTAAATAAAGCAAAGAGAAATGTGCAAAGTGTGGTCACTGATACTACCTTCATCATTCTCTATGCGTCTGCCTGATCTGACTGCTTAGTGTAGGCTGCAGATCATCAGACTGCTTTATTAAATGAGCCTGTATGAGTGTATTGCTATACGCACAGGAGCAAGTGGACACCTCCTCCCTGTACCACTGAGCTTCACGCCATGCAGAGGATCTGTGTCTGAACATAATGCCGAGTGATCCAGATTTATTTTGTAAAGCACTGCGCAAACTGTTGGTGCTAAATAAATCCTGTATAAAATAATAACACAGTGTAGAATGTCATTTGGTTTTAGATACTCTATGATCCAGACAGATAAAAAAACAATGTTTAGGACTGATTCTTAAATCAGTTTTATGGCAATACCGTTAATATAATCTCTGAAGACTACACATCAGTAATGTACAGTCGACATAAAAAGGTTCCTACTTACTGAAAGAAATTCAATTCACTTTTGGCCTCTCTCTCTCTCTCTGTTGCTTGCAGTAAAGTGTTAAGCGAACCATGCACGCTTCGATTCCATTCAAAAGCAATTGTTTTTGAAACCTTCCATTTTCTAATAGTTAATAGGGACAAATCAACAATGGCTCTTGACTGTTGTGAGCCGAAAAATCGAAGACGGAAGGAACATTTTTCGAATTTCTTACCTGAACGAGTGAAATTCTAACAGTGAATGTGGTTCTCGAAGTTATTGTAATGTGCATGTGCTAGTAGAACTTGCAACCAGAAGCAGACCTGTCATTGTCATGAACATTGCTTAGTTAAATGATTATGTGTGGTCTGGGAATGTATGGAGGATTAATGCAAACAAGCTTCTGCTTGTTATAGTATGTATATAGTATGTGCCAAATTAGGTTTATATATGGTATGTCTGTGCCAGATTAGGTTTATATATGGTATGTCTGTGCCAGATTAGCTTTATATATGGTATGTCTGTGCCAGATTAGCTTTATATATGGTATGTCTGTGCCAGATTAGCTTTATATATGGTATGTCTGTGCCAGATTAGCTTTATATATGGTATGTCTGTGCCAGATTAGCTTTATATATGGTATGTCTGTGCCAGATTAGCTTTATATATGGTATGTCTGTGCCAGATTAGCTTTATATATGGTATGTCTGTGCCAGATTAGCTTTATATATGGTATGTCTGTGCCAGATTAGCTTTATATATGGTATGTCTGTGCCAGATTAGCTTTATATATGGTATGTCTGTGCCAGATTAGCTTTATATATGGTATGTCTGTGCCAGATTAGCTTTATATATGGTATGTCTGTGCCAGATTAGCTTTATATATGGTATGTCTGTGCCAGATTAGCTTTATATATGGTATGTCTGTGCCAGATTAGCTTTATATATGGTATGTCTGTGCCAGATTAGCTTTATATATGGTATGTCTGTGCCAGATTAGCTTTATATATGGTATGTCTGTGCCAGATTAGCTTTATATATGGTATGTCTGTGCCAGATTAGCTTTATATATGGTATGTCTGTGCCAGATTAGCTTTATATATGGTATGTCTGTGCCAGATTAGCTTTATATATGGTATGTCTGTGCCAGATTAGCTTTATATATGGTATGTCTGTGCCAGATTAGCTTTATATATGGTATGTCTGTGCCAGATTAGCTTTATATATGGTATGTCTGTGCCAGATTAGCTTTATATATGGTATGTCTGTGCCAGATTAGCTTTATATATGGTATGTCTGTGCCAGATTAGTTTTATATATGGAATGTGTGTGCCAGATTAGCTTTATATATATATGTGCCAAATTACATTTATATATGGTATGTGCTCAATTACATTTATATAGCTGTGCCAATTTAAATTTATTATATATTATATGTGCCAATTTACATTTATATATTATATGTGCCAAATTACATTTATATATTATATGTGCCAAATTAGACACATCAATGCCTTCGGTCCGATCCAGTCCGGACCGCAGTAATTGATGTGCCTTGCATTCCTGTGCGGCCGATCGCATTGCGGCCAGAGGGCATGGCTACGGTGCCATTGACTTCAATGGGCCGCCACACCCCCTTCTGCCCCACAGCATAGTGAGCCGGCCGCAATGCGGTGCAGTGCGTTCTGGCCAGAATCGTGTCTGGTGTGAACGAGGCCTTAACCCTTTTGATAGGATAGTCCTACACATCTAGTTAAAATTGATTTTGGAGAACTTCCAGTAAAGTACACACAGTTAATTATAGTAGGGCTGGTAATTATTAAAATTTTCGTGTTCGATTAATCAAAATTTTTTTACATCGATTAATTTCGATTAATTATAACGCACATACAGATCCAACTACATTGGCCTATACACATACAGCACACGACATCGACGTCACCGGACTCCTCCCCCCTTCCCTTCGTTAGCCGAAGGAGCCACTTGGGGAAGGGGGGAGGAATCCGGTGACCTCGATGTCCGTGACGTCACCGGATCGCCAACGGGACTCCCGGAAGCCGGCGGAGAGGTGAGTGTTTTCATTAGCGAAATAATTTTAATCGATCAAAAAGTTTAACAATTAATCGAGAAATTAATCTTTAATTTCCACAGCCCTAAATTATAGCAAACAATACTTCCCAGCCCCCTCCTTAACAGTACATTGAAGGGGAAAGCTAAATAAGATTTCTCACCAAGAAATATGCACGTTAAATATGATAAGAAGCAAAAAAGGTTTTATCCTATTTTGGCTGCAAAAGTGGAAATTCACTTCTGGAGAACACGTTTTTCAAATGTATGTATGGATCAGGCTTGCTGCTGTCAGAATAATGTAAAACAGATATGTCGGATATCAGGGGCGGACTGGGCCGGGGGGCAGGGTGGCAATTGCCCCCCGGGCCTCTCCGATGCCGTAGCGTACGGCCCCCGTGACCCCCACTGTCGCCGGCATCCGATGCGGCATCTGTGATCGGCGGCCGCTGGGTCCTCGGCTTCTCGGGCTGCCCTCTACACTGCCTGATTAGAGGGCCGCTTCTGCTTGATCTAGCTGGATGAGGCAGGAGAGGCCCTCTAATCAGGCAGTGTAGAGGGCAGCCCGAGAAGCCGAGGACCCAGCGGCCGCCGATCACAGATGCCGCATCGGATGCCGGCGACAGTGGGGG
>NW_017306496.1:1105478-1141978 GCF_000935625.1 Nanorana parkeri
ATCATTTGTCTGGGGACGGTCTCCTCAATCCAGGGACTGTCCCCAGAAATCGGGGATGAATGTAGAGCTGCAACAACTAATCGACTAAGTCGATTATAATCGATGATTGAAAAAGTCTTCAACATTTTCAATCATTGATTAATCAGCTTTCATTTAGTTGGCCCTGGTCACGGCTCCACACACGCCGCGCGCCGCACCTCCTCCCCACCTCATGCTTGCCGCTGCTAGACCCGCACGTTCCACACGCCGCACCTCCTCCCCCCTCACGCTTGCCGCTGCCAGACCCGCCAGCCCGTATCCATGCTCCACACGCCGCTTTTATTTTTTGCTTTATATGATATATATTTCATTACTGCTGGGAGTAGGATAGTACCTACCCAGTGCTATTGGGTTAGGTTTTAGTGCTAGTTTTACAAGACTAATTACACCTCTCCTTGACGATCATTTTATTTTGTTTTCAATAAATAGCCTCATTCTCCGGGAAGACTGATAAAATTACTAGTTCACTAAACAGAAGGCCGATTTTCATCTTCAGTAATGCCTGTAATTAATTTAGTAAGTCCCTTTAGAGCAACTGAGAGCAAACTCCTATAATCAAAACTTGTGCATAGTCTAGGGTTTAGTGTTGAAACAAACTGCATTGTATTCGATCAGTAACAAAGTCAGTGGATAAAAGCTTGTTCACACCACAGGTAATGGGTTGTGTCGGTCAACGCAGTCCCAACACATAGACGAGGCAGAAAGCCTTGTTTTCTAAGTTGTCAGTTGACAGCATTTTATCGCACCGCAACACAAAGCAACCCGATTTAGCGTATAGCAACATGCTACAGCACATGTTACCTAGGTATAAAAAAAACTCTGCACAGCATGTAAACAACACATAGCAATGCATGCAGAAATGCACCACAGAGCACATATCTGCTGACGTGTGTGCTGTGGTGTGAACAAGCCCATAAACATAACGTTGCAGGAGATGATATTAAAATGTGAATGAATATTGTTTGTTCACTGTAATAGGGTTATTCATTGAAGGGTGAAGAGTTTGGAGAAGGCAGGAGAAGTGAACAACATAGCTGAACTGGAATATGAGCTGAATTGGAGAATTTTTCCAAATCAGCTCTTTTGTCCTAGATTGTTCACTTCTCCTGCCTTCTCCAAATGTTTCACCCTTTTGTGAATAACGCTATTAGTAAAATTTAAGTTTTTGACTTCTGTTGGATTTTTATGAAATCCTGAGCCACTGCTGCAGCACAATGGCTTAGTAGTTAGCACTTCTGCCCTGCAGCACTGAGGTCCCAGGTGTTAATTCAGGTTTGACCAGCACACTATCTGTATGGAGTCTGCATGTTCTCCCTGTGCTTGTGTTCGTTTTCTCCAGGTACTCCAGTTTCCTCCCACACTCCAGGGACATGCTGGAAAGTTATTTGGCTAAATTCTAAACTATCCCTAGTATATATGAAATAAGCTACTTGAGGACAAGAACTAAAAGAATAGAGTAAAAGAATAGTATCTAAAGCGAAGCATTCATTGAAGGCTCTACATAAATACCTATAAAATAAATAATCCTCCTCAATATACTTTGTAAAAAGAGCCTGTCTCAAACCTGGGAGAATAAAACTGGCCATATGATGAAAAAATGCTTTTGCAGAGTTACCTTTAGTGAATATCAGTGAATCCAGAGATATTGGCAGCTTAAGTTTAATGTTAAAAGTTGAGCTTGGTCTGGGTCCCCTGGCCCCATATTAGTCAGTGAGGGCCCAATTTGAGCATTGCATGTCTTGATCTTGTTATGACTTTGACTTGAGGTTTGCATTGAAAGTAACCTCTACGAATGCATTTTATCATAAATGAATGTTGGGTTTACTGTCCGTTGCTATTTTTGGGTGAATGGATCAACATTTTTGTGTTTACGGGACAAGCAGACATGTGACAGCCAACCCTCTGTTCTGCTCACCCTTTGGCTCTCCCCACCTTTGATAAACAGTGCTGGGCACTGCTCTCATCCTTTGTCTTCCCCTAAGATCATACTGGAACACTTAGCTGATCTATTATTTGTGACGGCAGTGGAGGGGCTTTTAGATGGTACCAGCTCATCTGACCACACTCTAATGTCAACAGTCTGCCAGTCCCAATGTTCACTTACAAATCCAAAACCCTTGTTGGTTGACTTTTTTGGGAGCTGTAGTTCCACATAGGGTGGAGATCTCTGGAAACAGAACATGCATCCTTTTTTCTGATTTTAGCCTTCCAAAGACAGAAATTCATGCATTGCAGAGCAGAGAACAAAGCAGAGCCTGGAGTAATTGATTTAGTAGGGGGCCCCCCACCCATGATGAAGAGCTACATGAGAAGCTTGCTGGTGTAACCTCATCACTCAGGGAGCCTCTCTCCTCCCGCCCAGTGGAAGCTCTTCTAGGCTTTCATATTATCTGTCACTTAATGTTTTCTTACTAATAATCGATAAACATTGATCCAAGCCTGTGAGTGCTCAGCATTTCTACCCTTAGCCACATAAATACACATAAATTATTAGCTCCACGGAGGCCAGAATTCAAGAGATCTGCACACTCCAAGGCTTTGTAAACATAAATACGATACTAGACACAGCGTCATCATTTTACATTATAAACATTACTCAGCCAGCATTGCCAAACAAGACTGTCTTCATGCCTTTATGGTCTGGATCAAATACATTCTGATGGGTTATACACAACTTAAGTCTCCGAATTAAAAGAATTCTGCCATTTCTGAACGTTGCTTCTAAAAATGCTAGATGCTTTGATGGCTTCATTGTTTTCTGATTGTCTGACCCAGAAGAAGTATAGTGATAAGAGATCCAAACTTTTCCCTGACTTTCATCTGCTGCATGCTTCTTCCAGGTCGGTGTCTCAGAAGTATAGAAGACAGGCACAGCCAGGTAAGTTGCATTTTCAGAAAGAGATGAGCAAGGACAGCCCCTATATTCCTCTCATCATAGGTATGTTTGAAGTCGGTGCAAAGAATGATCATGATGAGCAGAATACAGTAACCAATCAGATTATAGTTTACTGTCCGCTAGTCATAGGATTTCTGATTGTACTGATTAGTTACTGTACTGTGTTGCCTTTCACAAAAGGTGCAGGCATTGCATGTGATAATCAAGCTGTATGTTTAATAACCGCGCGAAGACACGTGCTAAGTAATTTTGCAGATAAAGGAAATTGAACAATTCCACAAGCAAGCCATGTATTCTGAAAAGTAGCATTAGGAAGAATAAATCTTGCTTGCGCTCAGCAATAGTTGCCAGACTGAGAGACAGCTCAGCAGATATTTTGTTCTAACTCATGAAAGATCTGCCCATGTATGGCCAGCTCAACGGAACATTTTAACAGGAAGTCGGTTGATGGAATTAGCATTCCACATGCAGCAATTCAATAAAACAAAGAAACATATTTTGCCAGGTCTTCTACCTTCCATACAAATTCACCCACAGCACTGCCATACTGGATAGCCATGTGCACTGTCCATGCCTACACATGTGCAGACAGTGCAGAGTCCATTCCTAGACATGTGCAGACAGTACACTGTCCATGACTACACAAGTGCAGACAGTGCAGTGTCCCTGCCTACACATGTGCAGACACGGCAGTGTCCATGCCTACACATGTGCAGACAGTGCGGAGTCCATTCCTAGACATGTGCAGACAGTACACTGTCCATGACTACACAAGTGCAGACAGTGCAGTGTCCCTGCCTACACATGTGCAGACACGGCAGTGTCCATGCCTACACATGTGGAGAGAGTACAGTGTCCATGCCTACGCAAGTGCAGACAGTGCGGTGGCCCTACCTACACATGTGCAGACACGGCAGTGTCCATGCCTAGACATGTGCAGACTGTGCAGTGCCCATGCCTACACATGTGGAGAGAGTGCAGTGTCCACGCCTACACATGTGCAGACAGTGCAGTGTCCATGCCTGCACATGTGCAGACAGTGCAGTGTCCATGCCTACACATGTGGAGACAGTGCACTGTTAGTGAACAGACTCCTTACAGCTTCTGTACAGGCAACAGGCTGCTCTCTACGAAAGGTGTTTGACATTAAGGCTTCATGCACTCGGCTGTAATGGAATTACTGATCATCTACGCAGGATCTTAGTGGCAGAAACATCTTGCGTAAAAAAATACAACATGGTCAGTAATATGCTTGTGTTTGCACATGTATAGATAGGTTAACATCCGTGCAGTGTTCAGATGCATAAAAACCTTACTTCCCTAGCAATCCATGAAGTTTATGTCCATACACATGTACATTCATTTATATACGTACAATGTAAATTTACTAACCTCAGAAAAAGGTTTTTGAGCTTGATTATACAGATCTGAACGTAGTGCAAGTCTACTGACTGCATGGGCCCATAGAAAACAATGCACCTGCTTTCAGATCCGTAAAAAAGCTGTATTGATAAAGACGCAGCTTTTTTTATGGCCGCGTGCAATAGTCCTAAAAAAATAACAATGTTGCCTCAGCCTGCACTACAATGCTGCCATGCACATGAGACACAGATCATGATGGACACATACAGGAACATGACATACATTATTGCCACTAAAGACGTAGTCATTTGCTTTCAAAATAAAAAAACATGTTGAAAAGCCGCAATGTTCTATTTCAAATGTAAAAACACAACCCAAACAAATGCATCAAGTGAAAAGCATATGAACAGTAAACAATTGCATTTCATTGTGGGAATGATGCAATAACAGCCTCATGATACTCATATATAGGTGATACCCAAGTCCTCATATATACACTATTATACAGACATTTACATTCAGTAAAACAGTTCATAGCACAATGGAGATTTATATAATGCAGTTATGCTGGTTGAGGTGGGTCACTGACAAAGAAGTCTGTTTTGGAGCATAAACGTAAAGTACATGTAAACCAGTACTGTATATGTAATCAGTAAAATGCTATACTCTTAAACAGCATTATGTGATCATACTCTCTAAAGTGATCTTGCCATGAAGGTCCTTGTTCAGGTACTTCCTGTTATAGGGTGAAAATGCTGTGTCCCTGTCTCTCATTCTTCCTCCTGCACTGTCACACACTGGATGGGACTACATGTGGCCATTTCAACTCACATTGGGCCAGATAAAGTAAAATTGGTGGTTGTTGAGGGATGTGAATGGCGCACGTGACATCTTATTTTGGTGTCTTGCATGTCAAGTATTGGAAAACAGTAGGTCCCCCTACACTCCTTACAGCGTCTCTGGCCCAAATGACAATGGTGGTCCTTGTAGTGACAATCACGGATGGTGCTGTGCACAGCAAACAATGGAAGACAGGAATCACCAGCACTCAGTAGGTAATGTTCAAATGGTAACATCCATTTATTCGGACAAATCGTCACACATATCGCAGTAACCAACATTTCGGGGCCACGCAGGGTCCCTTCATCAGGTCAGAGATGTGACAACTTCTCTGCCCTGATGAAGGGACCCTACGTGGCCCCGAAACATTGGTTACTGCGATATGTGTGACGATTTGTCCGAATAAATGGACGTTACCATTTAAACATTACCTACTGAGTGCTGGTGATTCCTGTCTTCCATTGTTTTCATGTCAAGTAAACTATGATGTTGCAGTGCACATAGTTTATTCGGCACATGTATTATAACTATCCTGTGCCATCATGCCCTACTGCACACCTCTTTTTTGGTGCACTAGTCACTGTGTGAAAGGTAAACGAAAGGGCCATGTGCATTACCATGCGTGCTACATGCACACGCAATAGTGTGAATACAGCCTTTGAATTTGGTGCATGCAAACAAAGCAGGATTTCATGTGCCAAAAATTTAGCGGACTGACAACAGTTTATTTGGCCTGTTACCCAGGTATGGTCCATTGTTGTCACCATTAGGAAACCCACCCTGAGGTATGCCATGCAGACATAGCCAGAGACAGGAATTGGCTGCAGAAGATCTGCAGCACCAAGATGCAACAAAGAATGAAAGAAAGTGAACATGGGTATTTTGTGTAGAAATGATGGCATTTGTTTGAGTCGCCATGTTTTAGAAAACTCAATGAGGGGAATTTACTGGAGCAGACAAAATCTGAAGCAGTTGCCCATAATAACACAATGAGCTTCTCTCTTCAGTTAAGATTTGAAAATGAAAGATAGACGCTGATTGGTTGCTATTGAAAACTGCTCCAAATTCTGTCTGCTCCAGGTTTTATGTCTGCTCCAGGTTTTATGTCTTTTAGTTAGGGTTTACATCTACTTTAGGTACCAAACCTATGCATTTAAGAGTAAGGGAAATGTTGAAAGTCTACCCTATCATATTCACAGGTCCAAACCCAAACCATGGTCATACATGTACATATACATGAACATACATACCTTCACACAGCAGTGAGATTATATGCAGAGAACACACACACCTACATGTGACCATACAGCCATGCTTGTGCGTAGACACATCCACACACCACACCCCCTTGCTTAACAATGGGCCTCTAGTGCCCCTTTATGGCCAGTTCTGGAATTGCAGCCTTCAAGTGAAGAAAAAAAAAAAGGCCACCACCAAGGACTATTCTGTGCAATTTAAAGAGTTATCGATGGGTGCTGAGGAGTTTTACTTTTACTAACTCTGATGGCTGACATTATTGATTATGAAGCCATGCATGCTATGGCTGACTGTCTACTATTGCATATGTATATGTTCACCAGCATTTCCACATTATAGGATTGTTATACATCTATCATCAAACACAAACATCATAAAACCAAATCTGTCAGATCTATATCTCTTTGCAGCTGTGCCTAAACCTTCCCCACCTGATATCCAATCCATCTCTGCTGCCCACTGCCGTTATCCTTCCATTTTGCTGCATCCTTCTGAAGCTTGAGTCCATTTTGTTGTATCTCCCCTACCTAGTTAGCTACATACCTGATCCTACATCTCCATACTTGTTCATACATTTACCAGCCATCAGCTTCATATAGGTTCATGTGGATGATTGAGCATATTCCTGATATCCATATTGTCTTTGCCTTTTCTGCATGACAGCACATAAAATCTAATCTTCTCCTATGAAGGTCAGTTTCAGGTTGGCATCAGCGATGCATTGCATAGCTTGTGTTAAACATAACGTGGCTGTATTATAGATTTGATGAGTAGGAAGACCTACACAGTCATCTCTGGAGAAAAGGCCTAACAGCACATAAACCTGGCAAGCCACACAATGCAGACTGTGATTGCACAGCATCATACATAGCTGATGGATGGTTCTATGTATCCCAGTATGGCAGCACACAGGTAGAAGGAGCCAAGGCTGGTTCTACATGGATCACATACACAGTAGACTCTCTGCATCTCATCTCTTACCTTAATCACAGTCTCAGGCTGTCTCTGCAGATCCTCTTCTTACACAATAGTGCAGGAGTCTGCGATCCCCAGGGCCTCTTGTCACAGCTTCTGCATAGTCCCCATCTGGCTAATTGTAGTCTGTGGAAGAGAGAGGACTGGAGTGTATGAAGGGGGATGGGGATGATGAGCCCTGAGACCCGTAAATTCTCCCCCCTTGGAAGGTCTGATGGAGCCCAGCGCTTGCACTGCTCCGATGCTTTTTTTTTTTTGGGAGGGGGCTGGATGTAGGAGGATGATTCGTGTTGATGGAGAGAGAGGAGAGAGAAGAGAGAGGTGGACCATAGGCAAGGATCCTCCTATTTCTCATTGCATCCCTATGGAGGTCAGGCACGCCCTGAGATCAGCACCACACTGCCATAGACAGCCCATTAACCCTGTTCAGCACCAAGGACAGCAGCCAGCGCAGGCTCATCCCCCAGCTGCTGCCCCCATCCATCTGCATCACAGTCCAACATAGGCAACATTCAGGCTTAAATGAAAACCCCTGTTATATGTGTTATATGTTTGTTATGTGTTCCCAATTAATACAGCATACCTTTAATAAGAACTCTGGCCACAAATTTTCTTGACCCTTGTAGTGGGGCTACCCCATGCACTGCAAGGGTTAAATAGTCATTTTGGTCTAGGGAGGAAAATAAAGAAGATGTAGTCACCTGAGCCTGGCTAGACTGGTCCTCACAGCCTTCTCTCCACCAGGCTCCAGCAATATAAGGACCTGTGACCTCATAACATCTAATGCAAGTCCATTAGACATGAGGGACATACCACAGCTGGAGCAGAGGGGAAAAGAGGTGAGCAGTCACTGTTGCAGGACCGAGGATTCAAAATGAGCGTTTAAAGTGACAAACTCAGAAGTTAAATCTTAAATGCATTCAAGTATTAACTATGAACAAAAATGTATCTTATGTGTGTATAACTCAGATCATCTCTGAATTGGTGTCGACACTGTCCTCCCTTCTAGAGGTTGGCACTTGCTCCCCATGGTCCCTGTGTGTGTTGTAATGTAGTCACCGCTCCAAGCTCACTCCCGTGATGGACTACAGTCACAAATTATTAGAGACTGTAGTCCATCATGGGAGTGAGCTTGGAGACGGAAGGAAGGACAGTGTCAGCACCAATTCAGAGATGCTTTGAGGATCTACAGCCGAGTGATACACACATGAGGTAAATTTTTGTTAATAGTAAAGGTTAGGGATGCACCAATACCGTTTTTTCTGTATCGTGTAAGAGTACCAATATTTATTTTTCCGGTACTCGCCGAATACTGATAGCTGAAGTCCCATTAACGTAGCTGTGTAATGGCTCGCTCTCCGGCTTCCTGATTTGGTCAGCTTCCCGACCAAACAGGAAGCTGGGCAGCGAATCATTACATGCCACCTGGCTTCCTGATTGGCCATGGAGCCGGCTTCCTGATACCGAAAGTTCCGGTATCAGAATAAGTATCGGGAGCATTTGGTCAAGTACAAGTACTAGACATGTGCGATTCATTTTGTTCCGAAACGAAATTCGGACGAATTTAACGAATGTGAATTTCCGTTTCCGAAATTCATTAGCGGTAGTTCGTTTTCATTACTTAGAAACGAAAACGAAACGAACCCTCGACAAACTACCGCTAACGAATTTCGTCCGAATTGACTTTCACACACGAATTTAAAAAAACGAAATAACGCAAAATCCGAATCAAAATGAAACACATTTTTTGCCAGTGCACATGTCTAACGAGTACTCGCCCAAATATTCGGTAACTGCACCGATTCTAGTATCGGTGCATCCCTAGTTAAGGTACTAGAATGCATTTAGGTTTAAAGGAGAACTATGAGGGGAGTGATTTCCACTCATCCTCATAGTTAGAGCCAACCTGTGACAAAGAAGCTTTCACAGGTTCGGCTCTATTGATTGGGAAGTGAGCAGAAACAAGCAGCCGATCCGCTCACTTCCCGATCGTCTCCCTGCAGTGAGAGGTGACTATCAGTCACGGCTCCCTGCAGGGATTCTCCCCTCCCCTTTTTGATCCTCCAACGCTGAGTGGAGGAACGAACAAAGGAGGCAGAGCCTGCTGTCAATCAGCCAGCTGGGTGGGTCACAACACTATTGTCAGGATCCGTCCCAGCTGTGGCGCTCTCAGAATATCGTGGACAATAGCTCGCTACTCAGCTTTGGGTCACAGAAGGAGGCTAGCATATGTCCTCCTGTAACCCTAATAAGGCCCCATTAACACTGAGCGATTTATCGCGCAATATCGCTCTCTAATGCATGGCAATGGGGCTCTGTCCGTCGCTGTCGCGGGTCGTGCGTCGCTACAGCAGGACCCTTTTTGGAGCGGATTTTGCCGCGATTCTGGTTTGCTCAATGCAACCATTTGCGCGGTATCGCGCAACAAACCACGCGATATCGCGAAAAATGCAAATCGCGCGACAAACGCGCGATTTGCGAGTCGCTCAGTTTGAATGGGGCCTTAAGAGAACTATGGGAAAAACACTTACCCCATAGTTCTCTTTTAACTCATGAGTTTAGTGTCACATTAATTAAATTTTATTGAAGTGTTTAAATAATTTTAAAAACATGTTTCTTACCTTTTAAGTTGCTTTTTTAGAGCAGGATTATACCCGGGAGGGGCAGTTTCTACTGTTTTGAAAACATGGCAGATAAGGGACAGACTGGAGGGTTAGTGCATTGGCATGCAATGAGGAAAATGTACTAAGGCAGGGGTACCCACAATTTTTTGTGTTAAGATCTACTTTTCAAATGACGAGCTACATGAGATCTACCAATGAAAAAATAAACCTCCCTCACTCTCCTAGCTGTCTCTCCTTGCTCTCCTGGCTGTCTCTCCTTGCTCTCCTGGCTGTCTCTCCTTGCTCTCTCTCCTAGCTGTCTCTCCTTGCTCATCCTCCTGGCTGTCTCTCCTTGCTCTCTCTCCTAGCTGTCTCTCCTTGCTCATCCTCCTGGCTGTCTCTCCTTGCTCTCTCTCCTAGCTGTCTCTCCTTGCTCATCCACCTGGCTGTCTCGCCTCTCTCTTGGCTGTCTTTCCTCTCTCTCTCTCTCTCTCTCTCCTGGCTGTCATTCCTCGTTTTCTCTCCAGGCTGTCTCTCCTTGCTCTCCTGGCTGTCTCTCCTTGCTCTCTCCCCTGGCTGTCTCTCCTCTCTCTCTCTCCTGGCTGTCTCTCCCCGCTCTCTCTCCTGGCTCACCTTGCTGTATTTTGCAAACAGTGTAGTGCAACAGGCTTTGTAAATTAATATTCTTTGATGTAATACATAGCACTTCAACCACCAGAAAGGTGTCAGGGAGCTTGGCTCAGCAGACTCAGGCTAATAGGTAATCATGTGTGCACAGCTAAATAAATATACCAAAATGGAATAAAGGGGCCGCCATTCACACCCTTCGGGATCTACCAGCATCAGCTTTGAGAGCTACTGGTAGATCACGATCTACCTAATCGGCACCCCTGTACTAAGGGTTCGTTCACATTATAGTGGTGACTGGTGTTTTTCAGCAACTGAAGAACTCCACTCATTACTAGTGTGAGAGAACCTTTCACATTTGTAAACCTTCTACATATGTTCAGTATATGGATCACAACTATTTTGAATGCTTTGCATTCTGCACTAATTTTTCTTTTTGTACACACTAACTCCTCTTTGATCTCTATCACATACACACATTCCTACGTTCTTTCTTGGAATTCTTTCATCTACACCCATGTTATGCTGAAAAGCAGCTTCATTTCGTATTTTGCTTTAAAAGTACATGTTTAAACAATTGTATCAGAAAAACTGGAGTATGTAGCAATAAACTATAACAGCTTGTAACAAACCTTGGGTGTCTGTGTGTGCCAGTTCTCTCACCACAGTGATATTATACAAACCTAATTGGGAGCCACTAATCAACTCTAATACACCTTTTGTGGTGTAGAGCTAAAATTCCACGACACTAGTGCACATAGAAAACAATTGTTTTCTGTGTTCCTTGTTCACACTACAACGCAGATGCAATGTGTGGTGCAGTACACTGCAGGAAAAATGCAGACATGGTGTATTTAGTTTCCCAGCGCACTGGAACGCACCAAAGGTCACTGCAGCTCAGTACACCCCACTGCTGTTCAGGGACCTGAATGGGGATGTACACTTCCAATAAAATAAAAAAAAGTAAGCAGTGCTTTGCGTTGTAACAGTGCAAGGCACCATGGCTCACCACTGCCACTCGGCGGACACTAGACGCACGGTAAAACACTGTGTGATGAGCCCTTAGACTCGAGCAGACAAAATCTGCAGCAACTGTCCATGGCAAACAATCTGCCTACAACTTTCATTTTCAAAGCACAACTGAACAAACTGAAGTTGAATGGTTGCCATGGGCAACTGCTCAGATTCTGTCCGCTCCAGTTTTTGTAAACCCCCTGCCCCCGCTCCAGTACCACCCAAACCTTGAGACCTTAACCCTATGTTAGATCACTCTCTGCCAGCACAGTACAGATAGGGTTATTATGGCAAACACAACAGCCCTGCACCTCCATAAACATTGCTTAGCAACTGGGAACTAAGTAGGATTTTTTTAGTCATAGAGCAATTAAAAAGAAAGGCAGAAGGTAAAGATTTTTTTTTTTAAATTTTTGATGTTTTGCCATGTGAATGGGAACATATAACAAATAGCCAAATTTGGCTGCAACATTGGAAATACATTTTAACACAGAAAATGCCATTTATAATAATGATTAAAGATAGGAAATGGCTCTCACTATGCAGAAATAAGACTTACAAACCAAACACAGCCAGCACTTTCCAGACCCCTGAACGCCTGCTGCATTAGCTTTTGCTTGCATACTTTAGATCAGCATTTCTCAACCTTTTTTCAGTCACGGCACCCTTTAAAAGTATGCAAAATCTCGAGGCACCCCAGTCTTAAATATTAAAACCGTAAATATAAAAAATGACACTTGGTCCCCCCAAAATTCATACCAGAGCCTTATACAAGATAAGGGGCCAGATATGGTTTTTGAGGGGGAATTCCAAACAACAATGTAGAAAAAAACGTGGGGTTTACATTCTGCTTCACATCAGAATTTTCCTTTGCATCCAGAGCCCACCTTCTTATTAGGAGCTCCTCTGCACATTAAAGTATTTCAAATCAAACACTTCTTTTAGTTTTGGAGGGAGCGGTAAGAGGTTAGAAGCTCTATTTGTGTCCCTGATATGGAGATTCCCTCTCTCTATTTGTCCTGGTGACCACTGTTGCCGGAAGTGAAAGTGATGGGAGATGCAAAATAATGAGTTGGTCACGAGAACATCTTCCAATACTCTTCTATCTAATGTTCCATATCCCTCACTCTGAAAGATTTCCTCTCACGTCCTGTTTTGTATACAGGAGAGGAAGTGAAAAGAAATCTCCTCAATGGGACATAGATGGCAAGAAAAACTGACAGGGGTATAAATATTCTTAATCTTTACAGTGAGGCTACTCTACCCCAGCACTGTAAAGGTTCAGGTGAGTATAACTCTGTTATTTTCATCCCTAGACAAAACCCCCCCCCCCCCCAAAAAACACAGATGATATCAAAATAAATATACACTATATTGCCAAAAGTATTGGTACACCTGCCTTTACACGCACATAAACTTTAATGACATCCCAGTCTTAGTCCGTAGGGTTCAATATTGAGTTGTCCAACCCTTTGCAGCTATAACAGCTTCAACTCTTCTGGGAAGGCATCCACAAGGTTTAGGAGTGTGTCTATTGGAATGTTTGACCATTCTTCCAGAAGCGCATTTGTGGGGTCAGGTTCCGATGTTGGACGAGAAGGCCGGGCCCAAAGTCTCCGCTCTAATTCATCCCAAAGGTGTTTTATCGGGTTGAGGTCAGAGCTCTGTGCAGGCCAGTCAAGTTCCTCCACCCCAAACTCATTCGTCCATGTCTTTATGGACCTTGCTTTGTGCACTAGTGCACAGTCATGTTGGAACAGTAAGGGGTCATCCCCAAACTGTTCCCATAAAGTTGGGAGCATGACATTTTCCAAAATGTCTTGGTATGCTGATGCCTTAAGAGTTCCCTACTAACTCCCTAAGAGTTCCCTAAGGGGCCAAGCCCAACCCCTGAAAAACAACCCCACACCATAATCCCCCATCCACCAAACTTTACACTTGGCACAATGCAGTCAGGCAAGTTCCGTTCTCCTGGCAACTGCCAAACCCAGACACGTCCATCAGATTGCCAGACATTCGTCACTCCAGAGAACACGTCTCCAGTTCTCTAGAGTCCAGTGGTGGCGCGCTTTACACCACTGCATCCGACGCTTTGCATTGCACTTGGTGATGTAAGGCTTGGATACAGCTGCTCGGCCATGGAAACCCATTCCATTAAGCTCTCTACGTACTGTTGTTGTGGCAATCTGAAGGCCACATGAAGTTTGGAGGTCTGTAGCTATTGACTCTGCAGACAGTTGGCGACTTCTGAGCACTGTGCGCTTCAGCATGTGCTGACCCCTCTCATTTTATGTGGCCTACCAATTTGATTTGTGGCTGAGTTGCTGTTGTTCCCAGTTGCTTCCACTTTGTTATAGTACCACTCACAGGTGACCGTGGAATATTTAGTAGCAAGGAAATTTCACGGATGAACTTATTGCACAAGTGACAACCTATCACGGCACCACGCTTGAATTCACTGAGCTCCTGAGAGCGACCCATTCTTTCACAAA
This sequence comes from Nanorana parkeri, assembly GCF_000935625.1. Classification (NCBI taxonomy): domain Eukaryota; kingdom Metazoa; phylum Chordata; class Amphibia; order Anura; family Dicroglossidae; genus Nanorana; species Nanorana parkeri. The sequence continues at coordinate 1,119,584 of NW_017306496.1, forward strand.
TGTTTGTAGAAGCGTCTGCATGCCAAGGTGCTTGATTTTATACACCTGTGGCCATGGAGGTGATTGGAACACCTGAATCCAATGATTTGGAGGGGTGTCCCAATACTTTTGCCAATATAGTGTATTTTATAATAACCCCCATATACTGTAGATTCAGACTGTTTAGAAATACCCTGAAACATTGTAGAAGAGATCCACTGCAGTAGGACTGCATCTATTGAAACCTTTTTGAAGTCAATTTCTTCTCCTCTACCATTTATGATCACAATAAAGGGTAACCAAAAATAAATATGTACAGTGATACCTTGGTTTACGAGCATAATTCATTCCGGAAGCATGCTTGTAATCCAAAGCGCTTGTATATCAAAGCGAATTTCCCCATAGGAAATAATGGAAATTCAGATGATTCGTTCCACATCCCAAAAATATTCATATAAAAATTAATACAATACTGTACTGTTATATAATACTGTACAAAATATAAAGAAAATAAACAAATTACCGGTACCTTTGTGGCTGGTGTGAGGGGGACGAGAGAGAGGAGGATTATTGTGTAGGACGACTTTCACTATCACTAACGGAATCACTGCTATCTCTTGACTCAATGGAATATTTTTCATTTCGTGAAACCTTAACAAGGAATCTATCCAATGTGACATTATGTTGTCATTAAACAGACTCATCGCTCGCACTGCTACAGCCTTATTCGGGTGGTGCTTTTCTACAGAATTTTGCTCTTCTTGCAAGACATTGCTTGTATATCAAGGCAAAAATTTTCAGAAATGTTTGCTTGTCTTGCAAAACACTCTCAAACCAAGTTACTTGTAAACCAAGGTATTACTGTACGTCTATATTGAATTTACATAACTTCTATCCCACTCCTAATAACCATATCCATCTTGAAGTTTGTAAGCTTAATTCTTGAAGATATCCATAGGATGTACACAATTTCCCTCAGCCCTCTGAATATGCACTTCCTTGTGTCACAACTGTCACAGAGCCTGCCTTCTGAACTACACCACATTATCTGAACTAGATAACATTAGAATTGCTTGCTTAAAGCAATGCATGATAGGATATGCAGTCTTGAAAAATGGAGGAGATCGTGTCACATCAAGCAGCAGGGAATCCAGGAAATTTTTGAAAGTGAAGGGCAGATGGAAGGCAGCACTCACTACATAAAATGCATTTTGTCACATAAGCTTTGATTGCATTATAAAAGCAACTATAGTATGTATTCCTTTTACAATGTTATTACAGGACAGTATATGTTGGGACTTTAGAAATTCTATAAATCTAAGGAGTCTCCATTTATGCTAAAATGTTTGTACAATTCAATGTATATTTAATAAATCATCCAAGGTAAATTCCAATGTGTGTATTCAGTGTATTGTTACAGGTGACGTCCCCAATGGTCATCATGGTAAGGTGGGGTGTGCTGAGACTATACACAAAAAGGAATTTTCTACATTCAGGGGTTTTGCACATCGATATTTAACAAGTAATGGGATACAGTGCTGTCATAGTTAACTTTGAAGGCTGCTGCTTGATGCTCATCCACTGAAGTTACCAGCCAACTAAGAGCAGTCAGAGTAATGTTATAATGCCCCTAAGGTCTTCGCCATTTGTAACTTGATATGACCAACACGTACTGTTAATGGCCTAAGTGATCTCGAGGCAGATGAGCCCAACATAAAGGGAAGATGGAGGAGATGTAATAACACTGGGTGTGTGGACCCTCTACCTATCAATCACAACTCAACTCACATTGCAAGAAACGACCAGAAATTGTGTTATTAGGACTCAAAGGGTGATGGCTGAAACTAAATAACAATAGATCTCCTGACTAACTCGCCAGTAATTAGATGTTGCATGCATTCCTTATATTTGTATCCCTATGTTTAAGCTATAATCTGCGCTATCTGTTTACAGAGATCTTAATTAGTGTTTGTCACCACCTGCAGGGGGTAAATGGTAAACACAAACAAGTGGCATAGTGGAAACATGAGAACTGGTATTTAGAAATGTACTGATTAGTGGCATGACTAATGCTACAGCTATTAAAGAACCCGCAGATCTAATACATAGTGATTGAATTTAAAAAGTTCCATAGGGATGAGTGAAATTCTTAAAATGTACTCTACTGGCGATCTTCAGAATTCACTTTCATGATCTGCTTTGTGATGTAGTTGTTAGCAGTGAATAAAACATTTTGCACTATGGGATTTTAAAGGGTTCAGTGCTTTCTAATGATCTCAGCAGTGGCATATCCAGGGTACGGCACATATGGCACATGCCCTGGGCAACACCTGAAAGGGGGGCGCCATTCCGTGGTTCAGTGAGAGTTTGCCGACCCACGGAGACAGCTGACTTTTTTTTCTCTCCCCACCCCTCTCCCTTACATATCTCCCCGCCTGGCTCTTAGCAACCAGGGATGCTCTGGCTGGCACCCTGCCCAGCTCCTGGCAACCAATTACATCACTGTTTGCCAGGAGCTGGAAGGGACGACAGCCAAAGCATCCCAGGTTGCTAAGAGCTGGGGAGGGAGATGTGTAAGGACCATACTGCATATTCATTTTTATGCACACATCAGGTAATAATTACTCTAAAAGAGAGTCCATTAACCATCAGATGGGCATTCCCATGCAGAGGGAAAGCCTAATGTCTACTAATATGTTGTACAACCTCTGCTTGTGATAAGAAGAATTTCCAAATCTTGTTAGTGTTCAGCATGTCCCAACAATTATCTGACTGGTCATATTCAGGGATGCATCTGAGCAGACTCTAAAGGCATAGGTCACTTCTATTAAACCATTGAACATGAATTAATTGGGGACCAATCTCCCAGTGACACCAATGATAGGAGATTCTTCTCCTACTGACACCTAATATATCGGCCCCTCTTCCTCCAACACCAATGTAACAGGTCACTTCTCCTGCTGACGCCATTGTAAGGGGGCACCTATTCTCCCACTGAACACCATTGTAAGGGAACGGACACTTAAAGTGACAATAAATCTAGAACCCACCCAATACTGCTTTAAGGACTTACCTTATGTGATGCCTCTTTATCTGAACATCTTCTTCCTTCCACTCCTTTTCCACAGTCCCTCCAGCACTGGTGCCCGTCTCTGATCCACTGCAGACTCCTCAGGTCCCACGGAGTCTGTTGCGCATGCACACTCCTGGCTGCACCACTGCGTCCAATCAGTATCAGCAGTGCACTCCTCCAACGATCTGTACTGAGCATGCGCCCGCCCAAACTTCCAGCGTTAGGGAGTCGGGACTTCTACAACGTGAGTGAGCGCCGCTGACACAGGTAAGTTTGTTGGTATTGGCCACCTTCTTTTTTTTTTTTGTAACGTTGGGGCATATATGTACTGCTCATTAGCAGTAGATATATGCCAATAAAAAGAATGTAATTCTTTCTTAATGTCTCAATGACCACCAATGTAATGATAGATTCTACACTGACCACCAATGTAAAAGAATCATTTCATCTAACCCCCAATCTAACAGGGGCACTACACTAAACAACATTATATCAGGGGCATTGGTGATCAGTGTAGAATCCATTTGTTTCAGTGGTGGCCAGTTTAAATACCCCAATTACATTGTTGGTCAGTGTAGAGTATCCAATATACAGTATTAGTTATTCTGTAGACATGTGCACCAGCAAAAAAATAGTTTTTTTATTTTTTTCCTCAAATGTCATTTTGCTGCAACGAAATTTCATCTAACAAACTAAATTTCGTACAGACTACCGCTAACGAATTTCAGAATCGGAAATTCGGATTCGTTTGCATTCGTTTTACCTGTAATTCGGATACATCCGAATCCCTGAATTTCCGAAATTCCGTCCGCATTTCGATTCGAAACGAATCGCACATCTATTATTTGATACGGGAGTCAGATCTGGCACCAAACCTTTCTTGTCTAGTTGGACCTCTAGTGACTGTAATAATACTGCTTAAACTACTTAGACGATTAAATCACTAATGTGAAGTACAGCATTGCTGCAACTAATTGGAGGCTGTTTACAGCCTGCAACTGGCTGCCCTTTTCCCCTCCTCATGGCATAAACCTAGATATACCTTGTCAACCTGGCCACTTACTCTTGGTGATGATTTGGTTTCTGGTAGCCACTTTGGATATATACTGCTCCTGGCTATGAGCAGCTTGTTCTTCTGATATCCAGTGCTAGCTACAGCTCGGCTTATTAACTAGTATTTATTTTTTTATGTGTTGCCCTTTGCTACAACCCAGGTTGCAATTTGATTACTGTCGTCTATCTGCCACCTGCCCTGACATTCTGCCTGGTTATTCAACTGCCCCGCCTGCTCTGACCACTGGTATTGTGCAACGGTCAGCTGGTGCCAGTGGAGAAATTCTAAAGGGCTACCATGCGGACAATGCCATCCTTACCATCTGGGGCTCCTAGGGAAAATATGGAACTCCTCATACTTTTGCCATACTAGGATCCTATTTCTACTACTGGACCCACCTTTACTTTAGAACAAATATGTAAAATGTTGTCAAGTTTTATTTTTTACTTTTCATTTTTACAGCATGAAAATATGCAAACATCAAGATAAGAAACATGCAACTTGATTTGCAGGATTTTCATAGATGCAATAAGGCTTTGTTCACTGTTCATTCGTGCATTTACTGGTAAGACCTGTGTGGCAAGAATGCTAGTTGTCTGGCTTTCTTTGGTTTTAGACTTTTCTGACTCAAGGAGCAAGCACAAGTATGCAGGTCAGAAAAGTCAGAGTATGGTCAAAACTCCTGATCTGCATACTGATGGTCTGTCAGTGATTTGAAAGATGCTCAAGCTATTTGATCAGCGTGCTATCCAGGGAACTAGCTTCTTTCAGAGACGTCAGCTATGGCAGTCTGCATATTCCTTTAGAGCTGCTCTCTTTTAGTCAGGGCTCATTGAAATGAATGGTAATGTTTGTCAAGTGCATCTGTCATGTGCTTTCCATGCATGATATGGACTGAGGTCTTTCCTGCGTGAAGAGTACACATGTTAAGTGTGGGCACAGCTTTGTTGATCTGTTGAAAGGCTTTTGTTGTTGCCTACTTTTCATGTTCATGATTTCTTCACTTCCTAGGCCAGTGATAATGGTAATCGGGACAGAAAGTGAGAGCAGATATTCAGACAGCAGTAGAATCAACCAACAAAGTTTTGTATTTAGCTACACTTTAACACTCCAAGTTCAAAGTATATCACTGGCAGACTGGAACCGGAGAGAACTCCATTAAGCTTATACATTCAGCCTGTTAACATGGTGGTGCCGAACTGCTGCAGATTAAGGACTCACAAATTCAGATATAAAGAAATCTTTGATGAGGACGCCAAAGAGCTGAGGTTTTTCTTGTCTTTTTTCCATCTCCTGTGAATCTGCGTAAACACCTAAAGGTGCCCATACACCTTACAATTATCTGCAGATTTTTTGTGGTCAGATGGAAAAAGTGCAACAAATTGGCCCAGGTGGAGATTACTCCATCCACTGCACGATTCGCGTACGAGAATCACGGGAAATCCCGCGATCGTACGAAAATCGTGCAGTGTATGGAAGGCGTGCGACCGTTTCTAATGTACGGTAGGCATGTGCGATTCGTTTCGTTACGAATCGAAATTCGTACGAATTTTCCTGAAATTCGGAAGCGTCCGAAATACGAATTGCAGTTTCCAAATTATATCCGAAATACGAAATTCCGATCCGGAATCCGATAACGGAATACGTATTTCGGATTAAAAAAAACAACTACCACATCAACTCCAATATTAACAAAGGTATTTTTGCTTTTTAACTTCATCATAACGAATGTTCTTAAAGTCACGGAAATGTGCCGAAACTAACAAAAATTCGTATCTCGTACGGATCCGAATTGAGTTCCGGACACGAATTACGAAAATACGAAATAACGGATATTCCGAAACGAAACACATTTTTTGATGGCGCACAAGTCTACTGTACGGTCGCACGTCTTCCGTCGAACCAGCAGGCTAGAAAACCCGCTGGGAATCCTACGATTCTCGGCGAGTTAGTGGCCTGCTGGTTCGACAACTGCCGAACGGGACGTTGTGCGCATGCGCACACAGCCCGTTTGCAGTCATCGTAAGCCCGCCCCTCATTGCAGTCATCGTAAGCAAGTACGATCTGCCTGTCCAAGATGGGCAGATCGTACGGTTTTTTAAGTACTTTACAACCCTCGCAAGACAAAAGTCTTGCGAGGGTTGTAAAGTGTATGGCCACCTTAAATTTCAGATGGAGGAATCTGTTGCACCTTTTCCATCTGACCACAGAAAATCTGCAGATAATTGTAAGGTGTATGGCCGGCCTAAGGGCTGTTTTCTTTGGCCTGTGTATGCTTTATATATCCATTTGAGAATTTTAAATAAATTTCCCCTGAAACTGATTGGATATTTGAAGTGAACACAAATATCCCTATTATGTATATGCATGTGAGATAGGGACCTTGTACTGTAAATTTCTTGATAGCACAGACTAATGAGAATGAATAGTATGTAAAGAGCTACAAAAATTGAAGGTACTATATATTTTTTTTTTTTAAATGTCCAGGTATTTATATAGCACCAACAATTTACGCAGTGCTTTACATACAGAACATTCTCATCAGTCCCTGCCCTCAAGCCAATTTAGACAGATAGATGCTTGTAATAATAATATTAATAATAAGATGAAAATGTCTATTTTACCAGTCTTCTCCTGCGTTTTCTCCTAGTGCTTGGATCCTAATGCTGATACTCCCTCACTCATCCTGATTTCTGGGGTGTGGAGGATTAATTAAATTTATTTGAAACAACAATTTATAAAAAATTATAATAGTAAAATTACAAAATTACTTTTGTCTCAAAAAATAAAACTGAATAAAAAGAAACATATCGCAAGTTTATAAAAATAAACACATTTAAACCTTATAAAAAATGGAAAAAAATAAACACATTTGCAATCTTATGAAATTGATATTTATGAATACATTCATACATGTATTGAACATGTGTGTACACATTTGTTAAACGTATGCATTTCCATTCTGCGATCAGCCGGGAAAATAAAGCCCACTTATGAAGACACAGACGTTACATACTACAGCATGATTAATTATTAATTAGTTTGGCTTCTTAATATAGCATCATAAAGCATGAAAAATGCAATTGTGTGACTGAGGATCAGGCTTAAGAGCCCTATATCTGTTCAAAATCAGTCAAGGCAACTGGACTTGCTGTATTTTTCTTGAAGACGTTTCACTGGACATCCGACCAGCTTTCTCAATTCAGAATGACTTGTACAAAAACCCTCTGGGAATAAATATGGTTAATGTCGCTCCAATCCACATAATCTTTTAGTGTTCATTGCATTTGCATAATTGGAGTCTAGGAGGTGCAGATTTTTTACAGATATACCTTGACCTGGAAGAATGATAACATTCACAGGCATAAGAGCCCTATGGTAAAACATGTAGAATCTGCTCAATAAATGAAAGAACTTGCCCACTTTTAACACAGTGGAGGAAGTAAGTGCATAAAAAGAGTATTTAGGAATTACATGATACTTCCAGCTTATTTATTAATCTCTTCCCAATCACCCCTTGACATGTACAATGTAAGAGGAACTCCACTCAACTCTATTTTTGTGGATGGAAAGTTAACAATTAGAATCTCTTTTAAGTGTTCATTGCTGTCTCTGTTACTGTTGGGGAGATTTCCCCTTATTTCCTGTGCCAAACAAAATGGTCAAAGACAATATGGAAGTGAGAGGAAACCAGATTACATTGCAAAATAAAAAACTCATAGTGGAAATGTAAAAATTGCTCTGGTCCATAGGAGGTATACAGGTATAAGACATTACATGGGGTTATTTTAGTCAAGAAAATTTTCAGGTTGAAGTGAATTTCCACTTAGCTTAGTGAATAAAGTGAAGCTGTGCTGACCTTAATAGTGTAATTATGTGCAAGAAACCCCATGATTTTTGGTGGGAATTTAAAATACCCAATTAAATAATGCTCAAAATGCTAATACAAAAACACTTATAATACCATAACTGATAATTAAATTGAAGTGGTTGAAGTCTGAGCTCTTAGGCCACATTTCTTGATGGAAGCAACCAATGAAATCTGGAGTGAAATGTTTTTACATGGAACTGAGGTTGATCTTATCAGTATTTTCAATTACTTGTAAAATAGGTCAGTGAAAATGATTACAGTGCATCCAGTGGCGTAACAATCACCATAGCGACCCAGGCGGCCGCTATGGGGCCCGGGGGACAGTGGGGCCCGGACAGATGCCATGCGGGCCTGGGTCGCTATGGGATCCTCTGCTGGTGGCTTTCACTGGCGGCTGAAGACGAACACGCCGCTGTTCAGATCACTGACAGTAATCTGTGCAGCAGCGCGTTCCCCTCCACAGAGGCAATGAGAGCCAGCAGCGGCGGCGGTGGAGCAGGCTGGACTCGGCAGTGGAGGAGGAGGCGGCGGGGCCATCTCTAGCCATTTGTTTTCGGTTTTTGTTCCAGTGGGGGAGGGTTAAACCCTCTTTCAGTTTTTACTGCTGTGGCACTATTTGGGAGATTATACTTCACTTCCTGTCTAGGTGACAGGGTTATCACCGGAGCAGGAACTAAGGGGTATTTTCTCCAGCACAAACGTTCCCACCCAGTCTATGAAACTCTCATACTAAAAGTAAAAAAAAGTTTTGTCTGGATTTAAACTTTATGTTGATAGCTGAATGAAAGCCACCATAAAACTGCAGGGAACACAGGCATCCAACACTCCTGGAAGAATTGAATGCTAAATACTCTGATGGAGAATGTAGCACATCAACGAAGCAACTTTTTCTTTTACAGGGAACTGTTTTCTTTGGGTGTCACTTAAATGGTATGTGGGTCAGTTTTACTTTACACTTTTCTTAATTTACACCTTTTTTAGCTGCTTTATGAAAATAAACATTTAATACACAGGACACCCATAATACTGGTGTCACAAGGCAGTTTGGGTTTTCTAAAGAGAGAGCTTAGCAGGAGCTGTTAGCTTTCAGACTGTCTCTCTCTCTCTAACTGATTTTCCATATAGTCATCTATGAAAAGGGATGGCAAGGTGGGGAAGGATGCAGGGTGTGTTACTACTATGACTCATTGCAGCCATGTCTACATTTGAGTTTATGTTCTGTAAACAAATAGGACATTTCAGCAACCCAGCTAGGGCTGTAGCAAAAATAGAAATATTGCATACGAATATTTGATAATTTACATATACTGACTAAAATAGATAAATATATTTTGTAGTATTAAGCAAGTTAAAGAAAATGAAGGAATAAAATGTGTACAGGTGTTCTAATTCTTAAAAAAATAAATAAATATATTTTTAACTTTTAAAGAACTTAAAGGGGAACATTTCCTGGCTCTATCCCTCTGAGGTGAAAATGGTTGACTAGAAAAGGAATTTGAGATGTGAGCTAAATATTAAGATTGGGAAAAATATTCACCGATCAGCCATAACATTATTACCATCCGCCTAATATTGAGTAGGTCCCCATTTTGCCACCCAAACAGCCCTGACCCGTCGAAGCATGGACTCTGCTAGACCTCTGAAGGTACGCTGTGGTATTTTGCTCCAAGCTGTAAGCTAACAGATCCTTTAAGTCCTGTAAGTTGTGAGGTGAGGCCTCCTTTGCTCCCCACGCGCATTAGTAAACCTTGGCCGTCCATGACCCTGTCGCCGGTTCATAGGTTTTCCTTCCTTGGACCACTTTTGGTAAGTTCTGACCACTGCAGACCAGAAACATCCCACAAGAGCTGCAGTCTTGGAGCTGCTCTGACCCAGTCGTTTGGCCATCACAATTTGTCCCTTATCAAAGTCGCTCAAATTCTTACGCTTGCCCATTTTTCTTCTTCCAAAACATAAAATTCAGGGACATAAGGTTCACTTCCTGTCTAATATATCCCACCCACTTCCAGGTGCCATTGTAAAAAGATCTTCAATGTTATTCACTTCACCTGTCAAGTGTCATAATGTTATGGCTGATCAGTGTATAGGTGACTCATTCACCACCACAGATGCAAATACTTGGTTCTGCCATATGTTTGGGTTAAACCAATGCAGAGAGACAGGGAAGGAGCAGAATGGCAACGATAAATAATAGTAATTAAGACAGGTATGCTAACCTGTCTGATTGATTGCTATTCCTGAGAATTGTGATGAATGGGTCCCAAAGACGGAGACCTTTTCGCAACCTAGCTAAAAACAGAAGAGGTCAGTGAGTCATCAGCACCCACCCATAACTGCAACATACATTTTATATGGAATGAACCTTTAAGACAGTATAGAAATACACTTTTTCATAGAAATTCAGTGAAGCCCTATGTAAAGTAAACTGATTTATTTAATGGTCAGAAGAGATACATTTGGCTAAAATTAAAAGAAATGCATCAGCGGATATTCTGAAAGTTTCCTGATTTTGGATGTATGGACTTTTGAAGTTCTCCTTTAAAGGTGAAGTCCTCAAACTCCCATTAAAATAGCATTTTATAATAATAAATTTTGCAGGACGTTTCCCATATAAACAATGCCATTCTCTAGATGACCAATGGATGCTTTGTCAGACTAAAGTTTAATGTCTTTGATTTGCCCATAAAGAATGCCAGGAAGAAGCTGGAGAGGTGTGCGCTGCCCACGATATAACGATTTCTGGTGTCAGACAGCCCCGCAGGATTGATGTCCCAGTCTGGCCACAGCTTTGCTGATTTGGTGTAGATGGGATTTATGGGTCCTGAAGACACGTGCTCACATCTTATTTATCCTGATAGCAATCAGCAGATATGCCTTAAAATCTATGGGCTCTTTTTTTTTGTACTCTTACAAAAGGTTGCTGATGCTATCAAGTAATTGAAACTGGTATCTGGTTTATTAAATTGTCAATGACATGATTTCTAATGACATTTGCAAACTAAAGTGGATTAAATCTATCCTTGACATTTCCTTCTCTCATAGGGCTTCTGTGCCAAGATCAAGGTAATTCCTCTACCTCCCTTCCTCCCTTGTGATTCGAGATGACCTGGGATGACCATGCTTCTTTTCGTCATATGTCTGTGCATTACTGTTTAGCCCCTTTCAACTGGAAAACTTTGCCTGGGTGAGTTACAGCAATAAATGGTCAGTGATATGTCTACAAGGATCTACTACAAGCTATCAAAACTTTTGGCCTTAAAAAAAACAACTTTCATATTGGCAATACAGCAGTATACAGATTATAAATCCACTTGGCTCAGTGGTCAGGCAACTTTGACTTTAAAAAAGGGATATCTACCTTATCTATACCATAGGGGAGGTGTTCTGTAGTCCACAGAGAGAACTGATTGCGAACTAAAAACCATGCAGCTCAAGCATGCAGCTTACAAGATTTGTGGCAGGATCGACAGGTTTTTTTTTCCACTTATTGAACAGATATAACAAAACCCTTTCCATGGTATGTTTAGCAGAACAAAACGGAGTAAATAAGAGAAGTGTATTGTTAGGGTTATTATTATTATACAGGATTTATATAGCGCCAACAGTTTGCGCAGCGCATATATACTTCAGGTTTTAGGGTTGGGGGGGGTTAACTGGTATGTGACAAATATATAATCCTAAACTACACATCTAAGTTGTATCTTAGATGTATACCCCACAGAAATATCGCATATAATGTGTAAAAGGAACTGGGATGCAAAACACATCAAATTTCTAAAAATATAAAATGTTTTTTTTTTATTTTGTATTGACAGTTTATATTACAAAAGTGTTGTGTATCACTGCACTTATTGTGGACACATAAATAACAAGCACAAGTTGTCAAAATGTTCTTACTCTCTTCATCTTAATATATAAAATATTGTCCAAAAGGATATAAATTTTTGTCTGTACAAAATAGATTTACTTTGAGGAGTTTGGATTTCGCAACAATAGGTAGTGTTCTGTAAATAAGAATAAAAAAAGACAATCACACATATATCACATACAACTACATTTCAATGTCCTATGTCCCGTGTCCTTCCACATGTCCTGAAGCCTAATGTAAACTAGTGCTACCTGCAATGACAGAAGGATGTCTCCTGCAATGCATCTGTAATGGGTAAATAGTTCCTGAGAAACTTGGAAAATAAATACGGAATATTGTTACCCAACACTTACCGTAATTAACCTCATGTCAGCATACAATCTCTCCCTGAAGGCTGGTTCACACCATAAACAGTGCGTTCCAGAACGGTCAGCCTCTGGAAAGCACTATATCGCATTCCGGCCGGCTTGCTCCATTCCGGGTCAGGAGTGGAGGTGGCAGTGCATTTAAGTCAATGGCAGCGCAGCCACGCCCCCCGCAGTGCGATCGCCCGTACCAGAACGCGTCGCACATCAGTGCCTGCGTTCTGGTTCAGTGTGATCTGCAAAAATGCTGCAAGCACTATTTTTGAAGATCGCACTGGACTAGAACACAGGCACTGATGTGCCCTCCCACCCCTGAATGCAGGCCGGAATGTGACAGCTGTGGAACGCAATGTTTATAGTGTGAACCGGCCCTAAGTGTCCTTCGCGAGCTTGTTAGGGAACACAGGTATCTGTGGTGAGTCGCTTTTATCTACTTGTTAAGGGTGGTCCTAATAGGTCAAGGGGGTGGGGATAACCCGTACTATGTTGACATGAGGATTCCCTAGGTGTAAAATGAGCTAATGTCTAATGGCAGAAAATATTATCTAGTACCGTATTTGCCGGCGTATAAGGCGACTGGGCGTATAAGACGACCCCCTCATTTTTCTGTTAAAATATAGGTTTTGGGCTATACTCGTCGTAGAAGACGAGTATAGCCCAAAATAATGTTTAAATGCACCCACTAACATCCATGGCGGTATTCCCGAGTGTGGCCTGGGGTTAATTTTCAGTACCATAAGCGGTAACCCCGAGCCACACTCGGAATTACAGTCTCTTACCTTGTCCACGATCCCCGCTGTGTCCTCCGTCTTCCGTCCCTTGCGGGCGTCCACGTCGCAGGGGGCGGAACCGGCGGGAATTTTAAAAGTTAAAAAAAATATATAAAACAAAAAATAAAAATAATCAGACCGCCAGGGAGGCTAATCTGTCAGCCCGCTGGATGTGCGGTAATACCGTATGTACGGTAGCTTTGACTACATACAGTATACCGCGCTGAGCCAATCACGGCAGGCTTTGTATTAATAGAATACATCGCTCTCCGTGATTGGCTCAGCGCGGTATACTGTATGTAGCCAAAGCTACCGTACATACGGTATTACCGCACATCCAGCAATGTTGGCACTTCAGGAGTATTTCGGAACGTCATTAGTCATAATGGACAATTAGTGACAGCACTCAGCGTGGCGCAACGGGATCACTTGGGGGTTACTTGGATTTGTTTGTCGCTATACAGATACTTGAGGTGGATTGTTTGGCGCTCTCAGTATTTCATCATATGCTCTTAAGAGTCCTAACTGTCTGCACTCAATGTCGGCAGCAGATTGTTTGGGACCGCCGGGTATACCTGGCGTACAAGACGACCCCCGATATTCGGGGGATGTTTTTAAGTCTAAAAACTTGTCTAATACGCCGGCAAATACGGTAATACCTAGAAGCAGGGCTTGCAATGCAGAAGTTGTCAATGTGGACTTCCAATCAGCAGTATGGGCCTTCTACCAGAGAAATATGCTCAGCTGGTCAACTGTTACTTGAGTATTGGAGGTAAGAGCAGGAAAGTCCTGATGGCATTTATCCAACAATTAAAGAGTTGTTAAAAGGGAGGTACGCTGTATTTCAGTGAGGGCAGATTTTTTGTTCGCATTGTTTAATTTTAAGTAATCTTTCATATGAGTTTGACAATTCTACAAGCCTGCTCTAGCCACATTTGTGTTAATGCATTAAATCTAGCGCTACATAGATTGGTCACTAGAAAGAGCTTTCCGTAGCTCAGTGCAGTGACTCTATACCCTTCTTAAAGAGGAACTTTACCCATATCTATAAAATGACAACAAAGACACCTTTAGAAATATTTAGTTATGACAATCTACAAACAGATACTTCTAGATAATTGCAAGCCTCCCCAGTCCTCACACAGTGGCCATTTTTACTAGGGGCAGATAAATGTATCTCCTTTTACTTCCTGGAACTCTGACACCTGTGAGTAGGACATGTGACCATGCACATCATCTCAGGGGAAGAAAATGCCTTTCCCTGAGATCTTGTGAGATTACAAATGAGATTTCCCAGCAATACACTGCTGATGTGATCTTCCCGGGATGCAACGCTTGGGCACATTACATCAAAAATTTTTAAGTGAAACAAGAATGTTTGTTTAACTTATGAATGTAAGATGGTGTCATATGAGCACGCAAAGCTGAATGCTGATGTGATTTTTAGTGAGTGTGTAAGAGTCCACGTTAACAACTGCCGAGATAAAATCTCAGCTGCATGTGAGCAGAGCCTGCAGATGTAATGACCAAATGAGGTTGCCCCATGTACAGATATTATTAAAAGTTATACACAGACACAGTTTTTTTTAAAAACATTAACAAATATTCATATGACTATTTACACCAGGCTAAAAGATAACCCTTAAACCTGATCTCCAGGCAAACCTCAAAATTCACAGATAAACTATATACTGTATATGGGAGCTGTCTTACCTGCCAAAAGATCTGTATTACTGTTTATCCAGTTCTGAGATTTATATAGCTCTGCCAACATCACACAGCCGTGTCTGGCAGGACATGAGACCTGATTTTTCTCTACTGCAGTTAAAGAAGTCCAGGATTTCTTTTAAATTACTAACCCTTGCAGTAGGGCTACCCCCCCCCCATTGCAAGAGTTAGGTGCTCATTTGTGTCTAGGTAAAGAGAAAAAAAAGAAAAAGTTATACCCGCCTGATCACCCGGGGCCGGCTTCTTCTTAGACCGGTCCTTCCATTGTCTCTCTCCCTCCTCTGCAGCGGCCTAAGGTCCTGTAAATAATTGTCTATACACTGTGTATAGATGTGAAGACGCTGAGGAAGATTCCAATGCTGCTGTGGAGGAGGAGATGGGTGGGAACGCTGTGACAGCTGGCCAGCTTGGAGCTTTGGGTGAGTATAAGTTTGTTATTTTTGTCCCTAGACACAAACAAGCACATAACTCATGCAGTACAGGGTTAGCCCTTCTTCAAGGGTTAAAAAAATAGTTTTCCTAGAGGGTTAGGGGGTGTTTGTGCAGCCCAGCTTTTAGCAACCAAGGACACTCTGTCCGGCGTCCCGCCCAGCTTCTGGCAACCAATGGTGTCACTGGTTGCCAGGAGCTGGGTGGGACGCCCGACAAAGAGTTCCAGGGTGTTAAGAACTGGGTGGAGAAACGGCCGGGTATTAGCAACCTGGGATGCTCTGGCCGGAAAGGGGGCAGTAGGTACATTGCAAACATTGTGCACCAGAGCAGGCATGCCACTCTACTTGCCCCCCTCCGGGTTTGACACAAAGAGATGCCATATGAGACAACAGCCTCAGGCTGCTTCATTAAAGGGACGCCCCTGGGTTATATGGTTATCAAGTAACACTGTCAGCTACCTGCCATGAAGTGACACAAGATGGCTTACCTTTTGGCAGTGTGGCTGGTTACCTATAGGCAGTTTTAGTCAACAGTGCCATTACCAGATGTCAAAGGGTGCTGTTCTCGAGAGTGTCCACGCATTGCTAATTCTTCCAAATTCTTTACAACTGTCACCCCATGACTCCGCCTTGGTGATGCAGCAGTCCTACGATGAAGAAGTGAAGTTACTGCCAAATCATCCATCTTTTGTCCCCATAACATGAAGTGTATGGAAAGCCAAAACCTTTTTTTTTCTGATAGACTGAGGAAGTGTTAGAAGCTTTATGTGTGTCTCCACCAGGAAGATTTATCCTCTCCCTGGGTCCTGGTGACCATCATTGTCTGTGGTACAGAGGAAAATATTCTAATGGAGACACCTATTGTGACAATTGTCTTACTGTAGAGGGGATATCCCCTCACTTTTGAGTGATCTCCTCTTACTTCCTTGTGTGAAGTGAAGAGAAATCTCCCAATGGGACACAGAAAAAATAACCCTGTCTGTACTGTGATGGCATATCTCATTATCAATGGATATCCTAACAAAGGGTTAAAGGTCTAGAAGCATTGTATGTTAATGAGAGGAAGCTCAGAGTGTCCTTAGTCTTTCTATGGGGACAGGCTGCATTTGACTGTCACTTGGAAATAGAGAGAGAAGCTTGCAAAGGTCGGCTACACAGACACATCTAAAGGGCCGTTTCACACAAGCTCCGGTGGTTCCAGCACGATTCGCTGCTGGAACGCATTGGAGCACATCCTAGCCGGATTTCTGTGTTCAGGGGCGGGAGGGGGCATGGCCCTGTGTTGGAGTCAATGGCACCGCAGCCACGCCCCCCAACGGCAGTGTAGTCGCCTGCACCAGAACGCGTGGCACATCACTGCTTGCGCTCCGGTCCAGTGCGATCTGAAAAAATAGTGCATGCAGCATTTTTTCAGATCGCATTGGACCGAAACACAGGCACCGATGTGCCACATATTATGGTGCGGGCAGGGGTGTGGCTGCGGTGCCATTGACTTAAATGTACCGGCATACCCCCAAATGCAGGGAGCTGACTCAGGTGCGATACAGTGCGTTCCAGCAGTGAATACTGCTGGAACGCACTGTATATGCCGTGAGTCAAGCCCTCAAAAGGTAAGACTTTTTTAGAAAATTATTTTTACTATGTGAATGGGAACACATAAACACACATATAGAGGGTTTTTCTGGGATGTGACAGCAAACGTGGAAATGCACTTTAAGAATCAGCATGATTCCATATTGGACATTTCAGAAGTGGCAGTCAAGCTGGATCTGTTGTGGTTATGTTAGAACTGTTGGATGGCAGGGAATGTTCAATCCTACTCACCTCTGGGATGCTGCCACTGCAGGCTGACTGATGGAACGTTTTATCTGAAAAAGGGGAGATACAGCTTAACACATAAAGAAGATACTAAGCACAAAAGAAGACAGCGTGGAAGACGACAGCAGGAAACACCTGTCAGTATAATTTACAAGATATACTCCAAGTGGCTATAAAAAATTTGCATTCAAACTGACTCAGCTGAACCAAACTACAAGTTAAATGGCTCTAAATGTTATCCAGGCATATTTTCTGCAGCAGGCTACCCTGCTACTGCTCTAAAGCAGCTACCAGATGCTAGAAGGTGTTCTTAGGTGCAGGCACAATGTGTGCTTAAAAGACTGCCCTAGCACCTTGAGAACCCCAAAATCAGAGCCACTGTAACACGGAATTATCAGCATAGTATTGCATGCTGGCCTGTCCCCTTCAGCCTGTTCCCATTGCCCAGAAATATCACCTATTATAGATACTGACTAATAAAACAGGTAAGAGGGAGTGTACCCGCTTTTAATACTATCAGGAAGTTGTTAATAATATTGCTACAGCAGTATCAAAATATGTGCACAGTGCAATGTTAGGCCAGAAACCCTATTTGGTGCACCCCTCTGATGCTGGTTTTACTTTTTATGAACGTCTTGCCTTTTCTGACTACAGGGCCAATTTCCCCATTCCTACAATTAAGTGCCAATAACCCACCATCAGCCTGTCCAAAGGCAGTGCCTCAAGGGAAAATAAGGGAGCTCTCTATGGATGACAGGCGAGTTGGGTATATTGCTGGAGGAAGCGGCTTATAACCAAATTTGTTATACAATATACCCCAACTCCAGCCAAAACCCTGTTTTTTTAGTTTTTGATAAATTTGGGAAGAGAATATATTTATGTCAAGTTTTTATTGCTGAAAGTATTGACGTTAGAGAGATTTCACCTTGCATCCTGTCCCTGGGACAACAGGAAGAAAAGTGAAGTGAGTTGTCACTAAGACAAAGACAGTAATACTGTAATAACATGATAAAAGGTTTAAACCAGTGGCGTAACAATCGCCATAGCGACCCAGGCGGCCGCAATGGGGCACGGGCACAGGGGGGCCCGGCCAGGGCATCCCTCTGATGCCGTGCGGGCTGCCTGGGTCGCTATGGCATATCAGGGTGCTGGCTGTCAAGAGGAATGCGCCGTGTTCTTCCTCACATCCGCTGCTGAGCGACAGCTCAGTGACAGCCAGCAGCTGCTGCAGTAGAGACTGGACCCGGCGTTTGCAGTGGAGGAGGCGGGGCCCGGCAACCTAGGAGCAGGATGGGCCAGTGATGTAAGAGGAGGCGGGGCCCATCGATAGAGGAGAAGACAGGGCCCGACGATGAAAGAGGACAGAGGTGGACCGCGCTGACAGGGAAGAGGTGTGCAGCACACCTGAGACCCTGCAGAGCCCGCCATAGAGAGTCTATGGCGGGCTCTGCAGGGTCACTCTCAGGTGGGCTGTTTGGTATATCAGGTGGGCTCTGCAAGGGGCATAACTACAAATCACAGGGCCCCAAAAATTTTGCTATGGGGCCCTGTGATTTCTAGTTACGCCCCTAGTTTAAACCCTTCTCCAATTGACTAAAAAAAGGTTGTAGTCTGTATGCCCACTAGAGAGATTTTCCATCACTTCCTATATTGGCAGGAAATAAGGTGAAGTCTTTCCAATGGGACTATAATGAAAACTACTTTTTATAGCTCTACATTTCTGATGCATGTAGATTGATACTATTCCCATAACTTCCACTTATGCTATGTTTCTCTACAAGTCATTTTGGTACAGTTACAGTTGTTTTCTTGTGTTTGGTCTTAGCCCTGATGAAGGGGGTGTGTTTGGATCCTCAAAACATAGTGGTTACTGTCCCCCTGACCTTAATTAAAAGTTGTATCTGGACTTTTTTTAATTGGTGTGGTGCTTTCACTAGTACACCTACTGTGTTCCCAGTAAAAACCTGTCCGGGGTTCTTTCCCTGCCCTGTCTGCCCAACATTAAAACAAATATTTTTAGAATTTATATTAAAAAATGCTATAGCACATTGGTGTATTTACTTTTTAAAATGCTGACAGGGTCACTTTACTAGATCACAGGCTGCCTTTTATTTGCTAAGGTAAGTCCTTCAAGTGGACCTTTACCCCCTTAGGCTAAAAATCACCCCAACATGCCGATATAAAATCATCTTACATTCATTAAACATATTTTTATTTTACTCACAATTTATGGTTTTCTACTTCCTGGTTCTCTTTGGCAAAAGTGATGTAATGTGCCCAAGCGTTGCATCCTGGGAGGATTACATCAGCAGAGCATTGCTGGGAAATCTCATGAGATCTCAGGGAAAGACATTTTCCTCCCCTGAGATGATGTGCATGGTCACATGTCCTAGTCACATGTGCCAGAAATCCAGGAAGTAAAAGGAGATGGATTAATCTGCCCTTAGTAAAAATGGCCACTGTGAGAAGACTGGGAAAGAATAGAGAAATAAGGTATGTAAAGAATACAAAGCTGGCAATTATCTAGAAGTATGTGTTTGTAGATTGTCATTACTAAACATTTCTAAAGGTGTGTTTGTTGTTATTTTGAAGATATGGGTAAAGTTTCTCTTTAAGAGCCAGTTCATACCGCAATCCTCACGTTAAGTGTGTGTTTCTACATGTGTATTTACAGGGCTCAAACCTTCAAGTCCTAAGCTACTAGCCAGGCCTTAAAAGTTACTCGCCACCAGTTGCCCCACCTAACCCCTACCCTGAACCGGCCTTAACTCCGCCAAGTCAGCGGTGTGACGCACAGATTAAAGATCAGTAACAACGCACAGTACAGAAGTCAGTGGTGCAATGCAGAATACAGAGGCCAGCTGTGTGACGCACAGTGCAGAGGCCAGCAATATGACGCGCAATGCAGAGGGCAGCAATATGACACGCAGTGCAGAGGGTGGCAATTGCCCCCCGTGCCTCTCTGATACCTTTGCAAACGCTCCCCACCGCCGCCGTAAGCATTTAATCTATCCCCTCTCGGCCGCTCTGCTGCTGCAGCAGCCAAGAGGGGAGAGATTAAGTGCTTGCGGCGGCGGGGGGCGTTTGCAAAGATATCAGAGAGGCACAGGGGGCAATTGCCACCCTGCCCCCGGGCCTAGTCCACCCCTGGATTAGATTAATAACGTGCTGGATTAGTATGAGTGCCCCACTCAATATGGCCGCAAGCGATGGGCATTCTGAGTGGGGCAACTCAGATTAATAACGTCCAAAAGATGTGGACTGGGAGGGGGGCCTCTTTAAGACTGCTCTGATCACATCGCTGAACGATCCCTCTCTCTTCTCCCGACCGCTGCAGCTTCACCTCCACGAAGCGGGCACTCAGAGAGGCGGCTCTGATCGCACCTGTCAGCGTTCCCTCTCTCTGCTGTTTCCCTTCACAACAAAAATTAAGAGCCCAAATAGAATTATTTTTCACTCGTGTTTACACATGTTGCATGTTTACATGCGTTCTGGAGATAAAAAAAATTCATGCTGCTGTACTTATTTTTAAAAGCACTGGAACTGAACGCAGTGGTGCGGGGTAATTAGAAACCAATGATTTTACTGTACATGTTATTGTAATGTGTTAAAAAAATGCACCTGAATTCATCCAGTGTGAACAAGCTGTAAAAGAGAAGTAAAATCAGCTGATAGCGACTACTGCCTGCTATCGGCTTATGGGGCACAGCTGCACTGTGGTCAAGAAGAAACTCAATAATATTGTCGGGATCCGTCCCGGGTCCCTAATTGACACTAGCTCTTCCTCGATGTGCGCAGCTGAAGGCCAGAGCCAGCTGTCTCCTCAGTCTATGACTCCAGCTGGCGCTGGAGGAATAGAGAGGGGAAATCCCTGCGGGGGCAGAGACTGCCAGTCACTGCATTCCACTGGGACAAGACACCAAGAGCTGATCAGCTCTTGGTTCCCCCCCGCCCCCCTCCGGCTGTGGTATATTCCTCAGCGTCCTCACGCCTCATGCAGGTGGATCGACCTGCATTAAATGTGATGACGTCAGCGGAGCTTAGACCACTGGAGCCCAGGGGAGAAGAGGCTACGGGGACCGGTTTAGCAGCCAGACGAGATCGAGGATCAATTGAGTAAATCTTCTTTAATCCACCCCCTAGACCAAAAACAAGCAGTTAACCATTGCAATGCAGTGTTAGCCCCACTACAAGTGTTAATTTTGCCTTTACCTGGAGTTCCTCTTTACAGCACTGGGGTGAATATGAATGTGTAATATTTTATTGACCTCGAACGATTCCTTTATTAAGGGCTTATATTTTAAATAGATTTGCAAGAACAAAGCCACACTGTGTGTTCTCAATCAGGAGAACAAGAATAGTCCTGGTTACTTTTTACAGTCGTCTGTTATCGACAAGACCGGCAATTGTACCTTTCGGCTGTGGGGAAGTTTGCTGCCAACAACATCTTCAGGTAGGACAGGCAGAGGGAGGCCCTGTATCAGCGGATGCAGGTTGTTGACATACTTCATACATTCGTCTAGTGTTGAACAGATGTGAGTGCAGGTCCCTTGTAACACTGAGCACGCAGCACCAAGTTTCTAGGAACAACAAAGACAAAAAATGGATGCCATGGAAAGGCTATCGATGTAACTGATCAAATGGTTTTACCCTGATACAAAGCAAATGGTTTTACCCTGATACAAAGCAAGATACCGGGCTCAGAGGTCCGTGATGGAAGCAGCCTGTTCTTGACTAATGAGCCACATTCTAGCTGCAGGCTGTTACATTAAAGTATTATTAAATGTTCCTATTTTCTTAAATGACTGCATGCCATGCAGCCTGGTAAACATTCTCCCATACTTAATGTGCAGGATATACTAGCTGAAGAATCTCTCCATGTGTGCACACACAATCACTACAATCACCTATATACTTTAAAATGTTGATGTCTAAAGTGAACATCAAACCATTTCTCCTGCTATAAATAATAACTTCATACAGCTACATGTGATACACCAGACATACCTTAAGATTATTACACATGGGATGGCGATCAAATTCTGAAAGCTGATGCTGATTTCTGGCATGTTATATGGGACTGCCCCAATATCACCCAATATTTAAAGCTTAAAGCTACATTCACGTGGCAAGAACCTAGGATTGTTTCAGCAGGAATCCCAGGTATGTCCAGGCCCGGATTCCCCACAAGGCTACCGAGGCAAGAACTCTGGGCGGCAGGGAGCAGAAGGGCAGCAGCGGTGTGGAATCCCCCGACGCCCGGAACATAAAGTTCCGGGCAGTAAGTTGCCTTTTACATTTAGTCCTGCCTTGGGAAGGCAGGACTAAATGTAGTGTGGGGAAGCCGCTTGTTCGTTTACAAGTGATCGCAGCGATGTTGCCGCAATCACGTGTAAAATATGTGCAGCCTGTCTGTCCTCTCCTACTCTCCCCCCCCC